>NW_026968268.1:0-109547 GCF_028390025.1 Pseudophryne corroboree | reverse complement strand
TTCTGCCCTCCCACATTCATCTGAAAATGTGTTCTCCCTGCAGTTGTTGTCCCCAGATGAGAGTTCCCTTGTGCTTTCTCAGTTGAATCTCCTTAACTTGACGGGGGTGTGCCCGAGCAGCCGCCCTCCACAGCCCTATCCCAACACATACTTATCTTGCATATGAGATCTCTTGATCATGAAGATAGTTCTCACAGGGTGAGGTTCATCCATTACATTTTAAAGTAGGAAGGTACAAATTACATATTCGAATTACATATATGTGCTGGATTCAAATGTTTTCTCCCCTTCCTTTCTCAATTGTGCCCATCAGCAGCTATTCTAATGTTGCTGCCAATGGTTGTGACACATTTTTTTCTTCTGTGGGGTACACTGGACTCCACAAGGATTCACATTGGGGTGTAGAGTAGGATCTTGATCTGAGGCACCAACAAGCTCAAAGCTTTTGACTGTTCCCAAGATACTCAGCGCCCCCTCCTCTATAACCTCGCTTCCATGAACAGGGAGCTCAGTTTGTAGTTGGTGCCTTCAGTAGCAGGCCACTTAACAGGGGGCTGCCTCAGGCATCCTATTCTTAGCTATTAGTTTTGACAAGAAAATAAGAACTTTTTTAATAAGAATCTACAAGGGCTGCAGCAGGCTAGGTCTAATAGATATATTTACAGCAGCTCCATCACTCCCAGCGGCACAGTATACTCCCGTGCCCCGGTTGCTGGGTAACTGCAGCGGAGGCTCCGGTTTCTTCCTAAGGTCAGTCACACACACACCGCCCTCCGGGATCACGAGGCCGCTGATGAAAGGGTGGTAAGGGGCTTCTGTGCCCACACTATACCGTGATCCAGCGTGGCTGTAGGGGGCGGGCCGTGTGCGCACTGGCGTGGACACTGATTACTGGGCAGCTGCTCCACTAGCCACCAGGGACAGTTAAGGAGCACGGCTCTGGGGGTTTTTCTCCTATATTAACCCCATTTTGTACTACCCGCAGTGCGTTGTGATAGGTAATAGGGCCTGATTCAGGTTGGATTGCAATCGCAATAAGCAATCCATCTGCAAAATTTGCTAAGAGCATACGCATCCGCCTGCAGATAATGCGATCGCCTCTGCCTGTCAATCGGTGCAGGGGGGGGGGGGGGGCGAGGGGGGTCAACAACACTCCATTTCCAAGACGGAGATGGAGCGGTGCGGGGGCAGGGTTTCAATATTGGGTCGGCAACGGAGAAACAGGAGGCGTGGTCAGAGCGGCTGCATGACATCACATGGGCCGGACTCCGCCAGTGGAGCCCCAGCAACATGCAGTAGATTTTGTAGAGGCCGGGGAGGACTTCTGTTCCTGGGAACTAGCTGTGTTGTGCAGCTTTTTTCCTCTGCCCCTACCTCTGGCAAGAAAGGACGCACCTCGCACTTTCTTGTTTCTTTGTGACCGAAAGGACTGCATTTGATAATGCGGAGCTTTCTTATGCTGTGAGGGAACATAAGGTAAAAAAATTGATTTTCCAGCTGTAGCTGTGCGTGTTAATGCTTTGTCCATCCTAGGGGAGGATTCCCATCGTAACCTATCCGTTGATGGGAAAGGATACGCCATAAGAATCTTTTTGGAAATCTGCAGTCTTTTATCTGGAGATTCCCAAGCTTTTTCACATAACTCGTTCAGCTCGTGTGAGGGGGGAAAGGTTACCTCAGGCTTCTTTCCCTTGTACATATGTACCCTCTTGTCAGGGACAGGGGGTTCCTCTGTGATGTGCAAAACATCTTTTATTGCCATAATCCTATATCGAATGGATTTTGCCAATTTTGGCTGTAACTTTGCATCAACGTAATCGACACTGGAGTCAGAATCCGTGTCGGTATCTGTGTCAACAATCTGGGATAGTGGGCGCTTATGAGACCCTGACAGTCCCTGCGACATAGGATCAGGCATGGGTTGAGACCCTGACTGTCCCAAAGCTTCAGCCTTGTCTAATCTTTTGTGCAATGAGTTTACACTAGCATTTAAAACATTCCACATATCCATCCAATCAGGTGTCGGCGGAGACACCACATTCATTTGCTCCTGCTCCTCTCTAATATAGCCTTCTTCCTCAGACATGTCGACACACGTGTACCGACACACCACACACACAGGGAATGCTTTTTCTGAAGACAGTTTCCCCACAAGGCCCATTGGAGAGACAGAGAGAGAGAGTATGCCAGCACACACCCCAGCGCTATATAACCCAGGAATAACACAGTAACTTAATGTTTGTCCAGTAGCGCTGCTGTATGTAATTTGCGCCTAATTATGTGCCCCCCCTCTCTTTTCAACCCTCTTGTCTACCGTGGTATAAGCAGGGGAGAGTCCGGGCAGCTTCCTCTCAGCGGTGCTGTGGAGAAAAAATGGCGCTGGTGAGTGCTGAGGGAGAAGCCCCGCCCCCTCGGTTGCGGGCTTCTGTCCCGCTTAAACTGTAAAATTGGCAGGGGCTCATACATATACAGTGCCCAGCTGTATATATGTTATATTTTTGCCAAAAAGAGGTTTATATTGCTGCCCAGGGTGCCCCCCCTGCGCCCTGCACCCTTACAGTGACCGGAGTATGTGAGGTGTATGGGATCAATGGTGCACAGCTGCAGTGCTGTGCATTACCTCAGTGAAGATCATGAACTCTTCTGCCGCCTCTGAAGTCTTCTTTTCTTCTCATACTCACCCGGCTTCTATCTTCTGAATCTGCGAGGGGGACGGCGGCGCGGCTCTGGGATGGACGGCGAGGGTGAGATCCTGCGTACCAATCCCTCTGGAGCTAATGGTGTCCAGTAGCCTAAGAAGCAGGACCTTGCAACTCAGAGAGTAGGGCTGCTTCTCTCCCCTCAGTCCCTCGATGCAGGGAGTCTGTTGCCAGCAGTGCTCCCTGAAAATTAAAAACTTAACAAAATACTTTCTGTCAGAAAGCTCAGGAGAGCTCCTGAAAAGCACCCAGTCTCCACTGGGCACAGTATCAAACTGAGGTATGGAGGAGGGGCATAGAGGGAGGAGCCAGTGCACACCCAGAACTAGAGTCTTTCTTAAAGTGCCCATGTCTCCTGCTATCCCCATGGTCCTTACGGAGTCCCCAGCATACTCTAGGACATTAGAGAAACTAGAATTTTAATACCTACCGGTAAATCCTTTTCTCTTAGTCCGTAGAGGATGCTGGGCACCCGTCCCAGTGTGTACTGTGTCTGCTGTTATTAAATGGCCCTTAACTCCAGAATATTTATGTGGAGACAACTTTCCTGACTTGACCATCTTCCTTGGACGTTTTCCCCCTGTGTGACTGCTCCCCACCTCGAAAGGGTTGCATCCGTGGTCCCTAGGATCCAGTCCTGGATCCCGAACCATCGCCCCTCTAGGAGGTGAGAACTGTGCAGCCACCAATGGAGTGAGATTCTGGTCTTGGAAGACAGGATTATCCTCCGGTGCATGTGTAGGTGGGATCCGGACCACTTGTCCAACAGGTCCCACTGGAACACTCTGGCATGGAACCTGCCAAACTGAATGGCCTCGTAGGCCGCAACCATCTTCCCCAGCAACCGAATGCATTGATGGATTAACACTCTTGCTGGTTTCAGAATTAGTTTGACCAGACTCTGGATCTCCATAGCCTTTCCACTGGAGGAAAACCTCTTCTGTGTCCAGTATCACTCCCAAAAACAACAACCGCGTCATTGGGACCAACTGCGATTTTGGCAAGTTTAGGAGCCAACCATGTTGTTGAAGAACTGTCAGGGAGAGTGCAATGTTTTGCACCAACTGGTCCCTGGATCTCGCCTTTATCAGGAGAACATCCAAGTACGGGATAATTGTGACTCCTTGTTTGCGAAGGAGAACCATCATTTCCGCCATCACCCTGGTGAAAATCCTCGGAGCCGTGGACAGACCAAATGGCAACGTCTGAAATTAGTAATGACAATCCTGAATTGCAAACCTCAGGTAGCTTGATGCAGTGGCTAAATGGGAACATGTAAGTAGGCATCCTTTAAGTTTACCAAAACCATGAAATCTCCTTCCTCCGGACTGGAGATCACTACCGTGAGAGATTCCATCTTGAAATTGAATTTCTTTAGGTAGAAATTGAGGGATTTCAGATTTCAGATTGGTCTGACTGAGCCGTCCGGCTTCGGGACCACGAAGAGGCTTGAATAAAAACCTTCTCCCTGCTGACTAAGGCTGATTTGAACAATCGGTGAGGGGGAACGTCTTGAAACCCCAGTTTGTACCCTTGGGACACTATTTGTAAAACCCATGAGTCCAGGTCCGAATGAATCCAGAACTGACTGAAGAGTTTTAGACGTGCCCCCACTGGTGCGGGCACCTGCAAGAAAGCCCTAGCGTCATGCAGTGGATTTGGCAGAAGCAGAGGACAATCTCTGCTCCTGCAATCTTGAAGAGGCTACAGACCTCTTCCCTCTTCTCCTTCCTCTACCTGCAAAGAAAGGGGAATCTTAACTTCTTGCATATCTATTGGGCCGAAATGACTGCATCAGATAATGATGCGTCTTTATCCGTTGAGAGGGAACATAGTGCAAGAAGGTTGACTTACCTGCGGGAGCTGCCGAGATCAAATTAACTAGGCCGGCGCCAAACAAGGCTTCACCTTCATAGGGAAGAGACTCCCTTTCTTCTTGGAGTCAGCATCAGCATTTCCTTGGTGAATCCAGATATACAGGTAATGGGGGGAAGGGGATGTGTTCTGCACCAGCTATTAAATTCTAAATATTTGTATGAAGAGGCCCCAATAAATGTCCATCAGTTATATTAAATATTAATTGTAGGACGTTCGGGGGTGCTACCAGAGACAAGTAATGTTATGCAGGAAAGGAGAAGAGAAAAGAATGTCTCTTTTGCTGGCGCACAAATGATGATTTAAAAATTAACTTTTAATAAATTTGTTAAAATTGTCTAAACACGAAATAAAGTACAATAAGTTTGTATAATGTAATTATCATATATAATAAATGGAAATACATTTATTAATATCAAGGTTCGCTACCTGTGTTGTGTCTTTATTATTGATCCAAATTGACTATATCAATTAGTCTGATACTGAATTACTGGACACTATGTAATATTAGTTGAATGTATATTAGTAATTCACTTGACAAATGTCAGAACTTGGCAATAGTTCTACATATCATACACTTACAGCACTCTTTCCACAATATTTTCCCTTTATTCCAGATCAAATGGTATAATCCCCCACAGTAATTATTCCTGTTATAGTATAGTACAGTATGGTTGCTGGGGACGTCTTTAATGAAAAGAGAGGGAACATCTAATGTGTCTCCTTATGGGTAAAATACTTGCAAGCTAAGTGCTATGAATAGCATCAGCATGTAGATAAATGCTGAGTGTTAGGTGAGTAATGCAGATAAATAGGGATATCTAATAATTCTATAGAATAGTGGGTGAATTATTAGATATCCCTATTTATCTGCACCTCTAAGCACACTATTTGACTGTCCACACCCTGCTGTGCCTATTACCCATCTCCTCCACCACCCTCAACACTGACCCACACATCATTCACCCACAAAGATACAATAAAGGTAGTTTGGATAAATTAGCTAAATGAAATGGATTTAACCAATTTATCTAAATGACCATTTTTGGATGTTTTCCAGTGTTTGGGAGCAAATGGTCAATTGTCATTTGCTGCCACATATTAGCATAATTTTGTTTCAACTAGAAAAAATAAATGGACAGATAATCTAAGTGTGGATCCAGTTTAATGCTGATTTCAGAGCCAACTATAGACTTGATTGAGGTACTGTGTCCTCGGTACCAAATACCAATTAAAATAATATTGTGAGGTGTGAGGTGTTCAAAAAAGACTGAAAATGAGTGGAAATTATGGTTATTGAGGTTAATAATACTATGGGATCAAAATGACCCCCAAATTCTATGATTTAAGCTGTTTTTTAGGGTTTTTTGAAAAAAACACCCGAATCCAAAACACACCCGAATCCGACAAAAAAATTTCGGTGAGGTTTTGCCAAAACGCGTCCGAACCCAAAACACGGCCGCGGAACCGAACCCAAAACCAAAACACAAAACCCGAAAAATTTCCGGTGCACATCACTACTTAATTAGAACTTCGGTCAATGTGAATTAACCATTGGACTCAACCATGGTTATCCTTAAAACCCAGGGGTCTATTTAAGATCGATCTTAATCGATGTTGGGCTTCCAGGTTGAAAAAAACACACATTTACTAACATTTTAAAATTTATATAAAAAATCATCTGTTCGTAAATGCAGTGCACATGGTTTTGCCCAACTGCTAACAAAAATCCTGCTGCGATCAACTCAGAATTACCCCCCATGTGCACTGCAGGGAAGGCAGATTTAACATGTGCAGAGAGAGGCCCTCATTCCGAGTTGATCGCTCGCAAGCTGCTTTTAGCATCATTGCACACGCTAAGCCGCCGCCTACTGGGAGTGAATCTTAGCATCTTAAAATTGCGAAAGAAAGATTCGCAATATTGCGAAAAGACATCTCTGTGCAGTTTCTGAATAGCTCGAGACTTACTCTGCCAGTGCGATCAGTTCAGTGCTTGTCGTTCCTGGTTTGACGTCACAAACACACCCAGCGTTCGCCCAGACACTCCTCCGTTTCTCCAGCCACTCCCGCGTTTTTCCCAGAAACGGTAGCGTTTTTTCCCACATGCCCATAAAATGACCAGTTTCCGCCCAGAAACACCCACTTCCTGTCAATCACACTCCGATCACCAGAACGAAGAAAAAACCTCGTAATGCCGTGAGTAAAATTCCTAACTGTATAGCAAATTTACTTGGCGCAGTCACAGTGCGAACATTGCGCATGCGCAATAATCGGAAAATCGCTGCGATGCGAAGAAAATTACCGAGCGAACAACTCGGAATGACCACCAGAGTTAGATTTGGGTGTGGTGTGTTCAATCTGCAATCTGATTTGCAGTGTAAAAATAAAGCAGTCAGTATTTACCATGCACAGAAACAAATTAACTCACCCAAATCTAACTCTTTCAGCACATGTTATATCTGCCTCCCCTGCAGTACACATGGTTTTGCCCAACTGCTAACAAAATTCCTGCTGCGATCAACTTGGAATTACCCCCATCGATTGATGTTTTCACACTGCTCGTTCCAACCGCAAAAACTATGAAGAGGATGGGGGCATATACGCAGGGTCCATCCTGTGCATGTGCCTACATTTTCTACGGGTGCCCCGCAGAAAATGCGAATGCCTCTGCCTGTCAATCAGTAGAGGGCGTACCTTCGCAGGTATATCGCGATCATGAGCCATGTCTCCCATTTTTGTCATTATAGGTGCTCTGTGAGCTGCTGACCATGCCCCAGCCCCTCTGTCTCCCGTGAATAGACATTGTGGCTTATTCAGACCAGATCGCTTCAATTTATTTTCACCCAGCGGGCAATCAGGTCTGCACTGCACATGCGTATGCGCCACAATGCGTAGGTGCGACGGTCCGGAGATCACAAGAAGATTGAGAAGAAGAGGGTGTTTGTGTGGGTGGCAACTGAATGTTTCTAGGGAGTGTCCGGAAAAACACTGGAGGGACCCGGCGTTTTGTGGGAGGATTTGTGACGTCACCTCAATGGCTGAGTAAGTGCTGAGCTGTGCAGCTCTTGTGCACATGTGATCACACACCTGCACAGCAAATTTTCCCTTCCGCTGTAGGCGTCAACTACCTGAGCACAGGGATGCAAAAAACACACCCTAGCGATCAGGTCTGAATTACCCACAATGTGCATATTTGCAGAGCAACAAGCTACAGGGAGCCTTCCACCCCCCCCTTCCCCATGACTATGGGACACTGGGGGGGGGGGGTTGTTTGGGTTAGCTGGACATTCCCAAAAAAGTGACTGTCCTGCAAAAATTGGGTTAGTTGGGAGGTATGTGCAAATACATTTATTGTTTTGCATGCAGGGTAAATACTGGCTTCTTTGACATTTAGCCACAAATGCTGCACAGTTGAATTACAGTATTACACTGCAATTAACAGTTATGCTAGGACATTCCTTCTCCCAAAATCTACCTCTCTCTGCATGTTACATCTGTCCCACAGTGGCGTGCGGTGAGGTCAGTGGCTAGTGAGGCACTACAGCCATAATGTCCGCTGAATTCTGCCGATGACCCTTAGCCAATGCCCGCTACTGCCTCTGAGCCGATACCCACTGCCACCGCCAATGGCTTACAAACTCTCCCACAATCAACTGACCCAGCCCTCCACCACTAATTTCTATCTCAGTCCGATGCCGCCAATGCCCTGCTCATTGTTCTTGTGATATATTATAAATTTTTAAAGAAAAAAAAAATGAGTGTTTGGGACTGGGAAGGGTGAGGGAGGAGGACATGAATGCACTTTTGTTGTCCAGGGCTTCCATTAACTTAAAGGAGAAGGGTCTGAATGGGTTAAAAAAAAATGTGTGAGGTCCCCCCTCCTTAGTATAACCAGCCTCTTTGAGCCGGTCCTGGTTATTTAAATACTGGGGGGAAAAATGGACAGAGGTTCCCCGTATTTAGACAACCAGCACCGGGCTCTTAGACGGGTCCTGGTTCCAAAAATACGTGGGACAAAAGATGTAGGGGTCCCCCATATTTTTAAAACCAGCACCGGGCTCCACTAGCCAGAGAGATAATGCCACAGACGGGGGACACTTTTATGTAGGTCCCTGCGGCCCTGGCATTACCCCTCCAACTAGTCACCCCTGGCCGGGGTTCCCTGGAGGAGTGGGGACCCCTTAAATCAAGAGGTTCCTCCCCTCGAGGCACCCAAGGGCCAGGGGTGAAGCCCGAGGCTGTCCCCAGCACCCCTGGGTGGTGGGTGCCGGGCTGATAGCCATAAGTGTAAAAAAAGAACATTGTTTTTTTGTTGTGGAAGTACAAGGCCCAGCAAGCCTCCCCCACTTGCTGGTACTTGGAGAACCTCAAGTACCAGCAGGCGGGGAAATAACGGGCTCGCTGGTACCTGTAGTTCTACAACAACAAAAAAATACCCAAATAAAAACACAAACACACACACCGTGACAGTAAAATTATTGAGACAGGCTGTAGCATGTGGATGCATGTAACCCTATAAAAGTGATGGATTGGGTGACTATTACAATACCCACTGTTGCTGTCTGAAAAATGATGGATTTATAGATTGCTCTGCCGAGATATGTTTTTTTTCTAAAATGCACCACAGGTATGGATGGATAGTATACTTGATGACACAGAGGTAGGTAGAGCAGTGGCCTACTGTACCGTACTGCTATATATTATATTATTTATTATTATTATTATCCTTTATTTATATGGCGCCACAAGGGTTCCGCAGCACCCAATTACAGAGTACATAAACAAATAATCAAACAGGAAAACAGCAACTTACAGTTGATGACAATATAGGACAAGTACAGGGTAAATAAACATAGCTACATCAGCAGATGACACTGGAATAAGTATCAGGTGGCAGAAGACTGCTGGATTTGGTGCAGCTGAAGATTATTAAAGTAAGAAAAGAGTAAGCACATGAGGGAAGAGGGCCCTGCTCGTGAGAGCTTACATTCTAAAGGGGAGGGGTAGACAGACAGGGGTGAGACAGATGGGGTACATAGAGAGCGTGGAACAGAGGTTTAGGATGAGATTTGGCTGGGTTTGGTGAAGAAGTGGGTCTTGAGAGCCCATTTGAAGTTTTGTAGAGAGGTGGAGAGTCTGAGGGGGAGAGGTAGGGAATTCCAGAGAAGTGGTGCAGCACGTGAAAAATCTTGGAGGTAGGAGTGGGAGGAAGTAATCCGTAGGCAGGAGAGTCGGCGTGCATTAGCAGAGCGAAGAGGACGGGTGGGAGTGTAAAGCGAGATAAGATCAGAGATGTAGATGGGAGAGGAGTGGTTAGGGGCTTTGTAAGCAAGTGTGAGAAGCTTGAAATGGATTCTGAAAGGGAAGGGGAGCCAGGGAAGGACTAGTAAGAGAGGAGAGGTGGACGTAGTGCATTTGGTGAGGAAAATGAGCCGGGCAGCAGCATTGACGATATATTGGAGTGGAGAGAGGTATTTGTCAGGAATGCCAGTCAGGAGGAGATTACAGTAGTCCAGTCTGGAGATGACCAGTGAGTGGATAAGAGTCTTAGTAGCATCCTGGGTCAGAAAGGGTCTGATCCTGGAAATATTTTTTAGATGAAAACGGCAGGTTTGTAAGAGGTGCTGAATGTGTGGTTTGAAGGAGAGGGAGGAGTCAAGGATTACTCCAAGACAGCGCACTTGGGGGGTAGAGGAGATAGTAGTGCCATCAATAGATAATGAGATTGTAGGAGGTGAGGTTATGCGGGAGGGAGGGAAGATGATCAGCTCGATCTTAGACATGTTAAGTTTAAGAAAGCGCTGGGACATCCAGGAAGAGATAGCAGAGAGACAGTTGGAGATACGAGTGAGGAGAGTAGGGGAGAGGTCTGGAGAGGAAAGATAGATTTGAGTGTCATCAGCATAGAGATGATATTGGAAACCAAAAGAACTAATGAGCTTACCTAGTGAGGACGTATAGAGAGAGAAGAGGACCAAGGACAGAACCTTGGGGTACCCCTACAGTTAGTGGAAGTGAGGGGGAGGTGGAGTCATGAGAGGAGACAGAGAATGAACGGTCAGAAAGGTAGGACGACAACCAAGAGAGGGGAGTGTTACGCAGACCAATGGAGTGAAGGATTTGCAGTAGGAGAGGATGGTCCACAGTGTCAAAAGCAGCAGAGAGATCAAGTAGAATAAGTAGAGAGTAGTGTCCCTTAGATTTAGCAGCATGGAGGTCATTGCATACTTTTGTAAGGGCAGTTTCAGTGGAGTGGAGAGGACGGAAGCCAGACTGGAATGGGTCAAGCAGTGAGTGTGAGGAAAGAAAGGAAGTAAGGCGGTTGTAGACAATACGCTCAAGGAGTTTGGAGGCAAAAGGGAGAAGAGAGATGGGTCGGTAGTTGGAGAGAGTGTTTGGATCAAGGGTAGGTTTTTTAAGAATAGGAGAGATGAGAGCGTGGTTGAAGGCAGAGGGGACAGTGCCTGATGAGAGGGAGAGATTGAGAAGGTGGGAAAGATGGGAACAAGCAGAAGAAGAGATGTGGCAGAGGAGGCGGGAGGGGATAGGGTCAAGTGGGGAGGTGGTGAGGGGACAGGAACGAATGAGGGCCATGACTTCCTCTCCAGATGCATGGGAGAAAGATGACAGAGTTGGTGCGAGGGATGGGGAGGGTTGGTAAGGGATGGGAGAAGGCTGGTTACTGATAGTCTGGTGTGATGTGATGTCAGCTCTGGTAAAAGTCAGATTTCTTTGTCTCAGATCTTCCTCTAGCCTTGTTCTTATTTCGAGAGTTCCCTTGTGCTGCCTCAGTTGGATCTCCTTCACTTGACAGGGGGGTGCCCGAGCAGCGACCCTCCCCAGCTCTAGCCCAACTCCTACTAACCTGCCAGGCGAGATACTATAATCACGAAGGTGCTTCTCCCAGGGCAAGGCTCACCCATTGCACTCTGGGTGTGCTGCTCCTGCGATTTCCCCAAATGTGGGAAACTTGACTGCATAATTTGTGTTTCCCCTGGTCGGCTCTCGTATAATTCAGATCTCTTTGTCTCAGGTCTCTCTCCAGCCTAGTTTGCTGTCTGTTTCCACTTCTCTTTTCTTGAGCTGCTCCCTTCTATGCCCTTGCGCACTATCCTGACTTCTCCCGTCTGCTTACTTTGTGCCTTCCAACGCACAATGCGAACTACAGGTAGTGCTGCAGGTCCCACACCCTTTTATTTGCCTTACAGAGCAGCTCTGGAGCTGTTACAGTGCCCAGCTGCTGCAAGAAATCAGCTTGAATGCTTCGGGGCTGGGGCATAGCCAACATGAGCCCCACACCGAAGGAGGGTGGAGGTGTTTAATGCGAACTAGGGGTCATCCAAGCTCCGAAAAATGCTGCCATGCCCTGCACGCCCCTTTTCTCTTTTCATATGCAGACGAGGGTTGAAGCCAACTTTGACCCACTGCTTGGATGACATCACCATATGCAAATCCATCTGCTGCAGGCCTTCCCCCAGGAATGCTTGCACTAGTTGTTGCATTTGGTTTGTTGTTTGGGGGTGCTTCAGTATTAGGTAGCCTTCTGCCCTCCCATGTTCATCTGAAAATATGTGTTCTCCCTGCAGTTGTTGTCCCCAGATGAGAGTTCCCTTGTGCTGCCTCAGTTGAATCTCCTTTACTTGACAGAGATGTGCCTGAGCAGCGGCCCTCCCAAGCCCTATCCCAAATCATACTTATTTTGCATAGGAGATACCATGGTCATGAAGATTGTTCTCCCAGGGTGAGGTTCATTCATTGTATTCTGGGTATGCTGACCCGTATGATTTCCCCAAATGTGGGAAACTCGACTGCATTATTTGTGGTAGTGGGGGACTGTGTTTGTTCTTTCCTCTGGTCAGCTCTGGTAAAAGTCAGATTTATTTGTCTCAGATCTTCCTCTAGCCTTGTTCTTCTTTCGAGAGATTCCTTGTGCTGCCTCAGTTGGATCTCCTTCACTTGACAGGGGGGTGCCCGAGCAGCGACCCTCCCCAGCTCTAGCCCAACTCCTACTTACCTGCCAGGTGATATACTATGATCATGAAGGTGCTTCTCCCAGGGCAAGGCTCACTCATTGCACTCTGGGTGTGCTGCTCCTGTGATTTTTCCAAATGTGGGAAACTTGACTGCATAATTTGTTTTTCCCCTGGTCGGCTCTCGTATAATTCAGATCTCTTTGTCTCAGGTCTCTCTCCAGCCTAGTTTGCTGTCTGTTTCCACTTCTCTTTTCTTGAGCCGCTCCCTTCTATGCCCTTGCGCACTATCCTGACTTCTCCCGTCTGCTTAATTTGACTACAACCACCAATATATTCTGCTGCACTATATATATGCAAAGCTAATTCTGCTGGGTAATTACAACTGACTAAAACCACCAATATATTCTGCTGCACTATATCTATATTTGCAAAGCTAATTCTGCTGGGTAATTACAATTGACTACAACCACCAATATATTCTGCTGCACTATATCTATATATGCAAAGCTAATTCTGCTGAGTAATTACAATTGACTACAACCACCAATATATTCTGCTGCACTATATCTATATATGCAAAGCTAATTCTGCTGGGTAATGCAAATTGAAACATTATTGCATAGTATGTGATTTTGAAGTACTTTTTTAAAGTTTTGAATGATATAGACCCAGTTTAATCTTTGTGGAATGCCTGGTTGTTGTTTTTAAGGTAATTTATTGCCTGGCATTTGAGGGGGTGGGGTGTGGTTACAGATTTCAATTATTGGTTTCACTTGTAATAGTCTTCTACTTAAGTCCAATGGTGTAGGCTGTGCAAAGCCGTTTGGCTGTGCATTTATTGATCTAAGCATGCATTTTTATCAAAGCGTGATAAAATTGACACATAACAGCAGTGTTCAATCAGCATTAATTTATCTTCAGCTGATATCGATTGTGAATTGACGTTTCTTCTCTTCTTGTCACCTACAGGTAATTACAATTGACTACAACCACCAATATATTCTGCTGCACTATATCTATATATGCAAAGCTAATTCTGCTGGGTAATGCAAATTGAAACATTATTGCATAGTATGTGATTTTGAAGTACTTTTTTAAAGTTTTGAATGATATAGACCCAGTTTAGTCTTTGTGGAATGCCTGGTTGTTGTTTTTAAGGTAATTTATTGCCTGGCATTTGAGGGGGTGGGGTGTGGTTACAGATTTCAATTATTGGTTTCACTTGTAATAGTCTTCTACTTAAGTCCAATGGTGTAGGCTGTGCAAAGCCATTTGGCTGTGCATTTATTGATCTAAGCGTGCATTTTTATCAAAGCGTGATAAAATTGACACATAACAGCAGTGTTCAATCAGCGTTCAATCGAAGTGAAAAAGAAGGAAAACAGAAGCACACCAATCTAACAAAACAAAGAAAACTGAAGAACTAATAACAAATGTGAGTCACTTACTCCTCAGATCACTCACCTCCTGATTGTTGCATCTGATTACATAGCACAGAACTACCTTACTTGGACATTTCATAAACCATCCATTTCACCTACAAATGCCTGTATCTGTATTATTGTAATTTTGTTTTTTAAGCACAGCTGCACCAATGCAATTTTACCTGCAAACACTTAAAACATCTAACATAATTACCATTGCTTCTTAAACCTCTCACAATCCTTTCATTTCTTACACTCCAAATACTTTTCTGCACCCACTTTATCTACGCTTTTGACTCATTTCATACTAAATCTACACCCCTTGAGCCTACACAGCTTTTCTCACCTGCATTTCTGCAATTCTTCTGCTCGGATTGCCTTACAGTCTCCTCTCCTACTTCCACTTTCCCTCAACCTATTTACCTACTTAACACTATGTCAAGGTTTTCTTATACTCCCCACATCACTAAGTGTCTACCTAATAATGTATCTTTAGCCTTCCCCCCTAGTCTCCTCCACCTCCTCCTCTCTCCCCTCCTCTGTCTCCCCTCCATCCCTCTGTTTCCTTCCCCCACCTTTCCTGTTACCCCACTTTCATTCACCTCTGCCCCATGGTCCTGCTACCCCACAACTCAGCCCTGCTCCCTCTCTCCCTTCCCTGTCACCTCCCCACACCCCCATCCACATCACACTGACCTCCCTCCCTGCCCACCTCCTGCAGTTTCCCCTCCTAGCTCAGGCACCCGTACCATCACTACTCTCTCATCATCCCTGCCCTCAAAGTTAATCCCACCTCATCGCTACAGCAACCCTGAAAATCTAATTCACATCTCTCCCACAAACTCATACCCCCTATCCTGTGCCCTCTGGAATGCCAGATCTGTTTATAACAAACTGGTCCCCACTCATGACCTTTTCATTTCCAACTCCCTACACCTACTAGCCATTACTGAAACTTGGATTACGCCCTCTGACACTACTTCTGCTGCTGCTCTCTCTGCTGGGGGCCTTACATTGACACACACACCCCGACCTGGGGGTCGCCATGGGGGTGGTGTTGGGGTCCTTTTACCTTCTAGTTACTCCTACCAACTCATACCACCAGAACCATCCCTTATATTCTTTACATTTGAGGTCCACGCCATATGCCTCTTCCAACCAGTTTATCTTAGAGTAGCTGTCATTTACCGCCCCCCTGGCACTGCTTCCAAATTAATCGACAACTTTGCTTCCTGGCTTCCTCACTTCCTCTCTTCTGACATTCCCACCATTATCCTAGGCGATTTCAACATCCCTATTGACATCCCCACACAATCCCCTGCCTCTAAACTCCTTAACCTCACCTCTTCACTTGGTCTCTCCCAGTGGACCTCCTCACCCTCCCATGTGAATGGGAGCTCACTGGATCTGGTCTTCACTTACCGCTGTGATATTTCTGATTTTTCCAACTCCCCATTTCCCCTCTCTGACCACCACCTGCTCTCCTTCAACCTATCTCTCTCGACTTCCCCATCTCTACCTCCTAAGGCTACCATCACTAAGCGTAACATTGAAGCTATTGACACCACATTCCTTTCCTCCCTGTTTGACTCACTTCTCTCTCCTATTCTCTCTCTCTCATGCCCTGAACAAGCCACTTCCACATACAATGCTTCCCTTACTTCTGCTCTTGACTCTGTTGCTCCACCAACCACTATTCACCCTCACAAATTAACACCTCAACCCTGGCACACCAAATGCACCAGATATCTGCAAAAATGCTCACGTACGGCTGAGCGACACTGGAGGAAATCACGCTCTAAGGCAGACTTCCTCCATTTCAAACTTATGCTCTCATCCTTCAGTGCTGCCCTTTCTCTTGCTAAACAGTCATACTTCAAGAACCTCATCTCCTCCCAGTCTTCCAACCCCCGGCGCCTCTTTGCCACTCTCAACTCACTCCTCTGCCCACCTCCACCTCGTCTCCCTTCCTCACTCTCTGCTCTTGACTTTGCCACTTACTTCACATCCAAAATTGACTCCATACGTCAGGACATCACATCACACCAGACTATCAGTAACCAGCCTTCTCCCAACCCTTACCAACCCTCCCCATCCCTCGCACCAACTCTGTCATCTTTCTCCCATGCATCTGGAGAGGAAGTCATGGCCCTCATTCGTTCCTGTCCCCTCACCACCTCCCCACTTGACCCAATCCCCTCCCACCTCCTTTGCCACCTCTCTTCTTCTGCTTTTTCCCATCTTTCCCACCTTCTCAATCTCTCCCTCTCATCAGGCACTGTCCCCTCTGCCTTCAAGCACGCTCTCATCTCTCCTATTCTTAAAAAACCTACCCTTGATCCAAACACTCTCTCCAACTACCGACCCATCTCTCTCCTCCCTTTTGCCTCCAAACTCCTTGAGCGTATTGTCTACAACCGCCTTACTTCCTTTCTTTCCTCACACTCACTGCTTGACCCATTCCAGTCTGGCTTCCGTCCTCTCCACTCCACTGAAACTGCCCTTACAAAAGTATGCAATGACCTCCATGCTGCTAAATCTAAGGGACACTACTCTCTACTTATTCTACTTGATCTCTCTGCTGCTTTTGACACTGTGGACCATCCTCTCCTACTGCAAATCCTTCACTCCATTGGTCTGCGTAACACAGCCCTCTCTTGGTTGTCGTCCTAACTTTCTGACCGTTCATTCTCTGTCTCCTCTCATGACTCCACCTCCCCCTCACTTCCACTAACTGTAGGGGTACCCCAAGGTTCTGTCCTTGGTCCTCTTCTCTTTTCTCTCTATACGTCCTCACTAGGTAAGCTCATTAGTTCTTTTGGTTTCCAATATCATCTCTATGCTGATGACACTCAAATCTATCTTTCCTCTCCAGACCTCTCCCCTACTCTCCTCACTCGTATCTCCAACTGTCTCTCTGCTATCTCTTCCTGGATGTCCCAGCGCTTTCTTAAACTTAACATGTCTAAGACCGAGCTGATCATCCTACCTCCCTCCCGCATAACCTCACCTCCTACAATCTCATTATCTATTGATGGCACTACTATCTCCTCTACCCCCCAAGTGCGCTGTCTTGGAGTAATCCTTGACTCCTCCCTCTCCTTCAAACCACACATTCAGCACCTCTCACAAACCTGCCGTTTTCATCTAAAAAATATTTCCAGGATCAGACCCTTTCTGACCCAGGATGCTACTAAGACTCTTATCCACTCACTGGTCATCTCCAGACTGGACTGCTGTAATCTCTTCCTGACTGGCATTCCTGACAAATACCTCTCTCCACTCCAATCTATCCTCAATGCTGCTTCCCGGCTCATTTTCCTCACCAAACGCACTACGTCCACCTCTCCTCTCTTACTAGTTCTTCACTGGCTCCCCTTCCCTTTCAGAATCCATTTCAAGCTTCTCACACTTGCTTACAAAGCCCTCACCCACTCCTCTCCCATCTACATCTCTGATCTTATCTCGCTTTACACTCCCACCCGCCCTCTTCGCTCTGCTAATGCACACCGACTCCTGCCTACGGATTACTTCCTCCCACTCCTACCTCCAAGATTTTTCACGTGCTGCACCACTTCTCTGGAATTCCCTATCTCTCCCCCTCAGACTCTCCACCTCTCTACAAAACTTCAAACGGGCTCTCAAGACCCACTTCTTCACCAAACCCAGCCAAATCTCATCCTAAACCTCTGTTCCACGCTCTCTATGTACCCCATCTGTCTCACCCCTGTCTGTCTACCCCTCCCTTTTAGAATGTAAGCTCTCACGAGCAGGGCCCTCTTCCCTCATGTGCTTACTCTTTTCTTACTTTAATAATCTTCAGCTGCACCAAATCCAGCAGTCTTCTGCCACCTGATACTTATTCCAGTGTCATCTGCTGATGTAGCTATGTTTATTTACCCTGTACTTGTCCTATATTGTTGTCAACTGTAAATTGCTGTTTTCCTGTTTGATTATTTGTTTATGTACTCTGTAATTGGGCACTGCGGAACCCTTGTGGCGCCATATAAATAAAGGATAATAATAATAATAATAATAAATAATATAATATATAGCAGTACGGTACAGTAGGCCACTGCTCTACCTACCTCTGTGTCGTCAAGTATACTATCCATCCATACCTGTGGTGCATTTTAGAAAAAAACATGTCTCGGCAGAGCAATCTATAAATCCATAATTTTTCAGACAACAACAGTGGGTATTGTAATAGTCACCCAATCCATCACTTTTATAGGGTTACATGCACCCACATGCTACAGCCTGTCTCAATAATTTTACTGTCACGGTGTGTGTGTTTGTGTTTTTATTTGGGTATTTTTTGTTGTTGTAGAACTACAGGTACCAGCAAGCCCGTTATTTCCCCGCCTGCTGGTACTTGAGGTTCTCCAAGTACCAGCAAGCGGGGGAGGCTTGCTGGGCCTTGTAGTTCCACAACAACAAAAACAATATTCTTTTTTTACACACATGGCTATCAGCCCGGCACCCACCACCCAGGGGTGCTGGGGACAGCCTCGGGCTTCACCTCTGGCCCTTGGGTGCCTCGAGGGGAGGAACCTCTTGATTTAAGGGGTCCCCACTCCTCCAGGGAACCCCGGCCAGGGGTGACTAGTTGGAGGGGTAATGCCAGGGCCGCAGGGACCTACATAAAAGTGTCCCCCGTCTGTGGCATTATCTCTCTGGCTAGTGGAGCCCGGTGCTGGTTTTAAAAATATGGGGGACCCCTACATCTTTTGTCCCACGTATTTTTGGAACCTGGACCGTTCTAAGAGCCCGGTGCTGGTTGTCTAAATACGGGGAACCCCTGTCCAATTTTCCCCCCAGTATTTAAATAACCAGGACCAGCTCAAAGAGCCCGAGGCTGGTTATACTAAGGAGGGGGGACCTCACGCATTTTTTTTAACCCATTCAGACCCTTCTCCTTTAAGTTAATGGAAGCCCTGGACAACAAAAGTGCATTCATGTCCTCCTCCCTCACCCTTCCCAGTCCCAAACACTCATTTTTTTTTCTTTAAAAATGTATAATATATAACAAGAACAATGAGCAGGCAGGCAGCGGGCATTGGCGGCATCGGACTGAGATAGAAATTAGTGGTGGAGGGCTGGGTCAGTTGATTGTGGGAGAGTTTGTAAGCCATTGACGGTGGCAGCGGGTATCGGCTCAGAGGCAGTAGCGGGCATTGGCTAAGGGTCATCGGCAGGATTCGGCGGAAATTATGGCTGTAGTGCCTCACTAGCCACTGACCTCACCGCACGCCACTGTGGGACAGATGTAACATGCAGAGAGAGGTAGATTTGGGAGGGGGAATGTCCTAGCATAACTGTTAATTGCAGTGTAATACTGTAATTCAGCTGTGCAGCATTTGTGGCTAAATGTCAAAGAAGCCAGTATTTACCCCGCATGCAAAACAATAAATGTATTTGAACATACCTCCCAACTATACCAATTTTTGCAGGACAGTCACTTTTTTTGGGAATGTCCAGCTAACAACCCCCCCCCCTGTGGGGGCCGCAGTGTCCCATAGTCATGGGGAAGGGGGGGGGGGGTGGAAGGCTCCCTGTAGCTTTTTGCTCTGCAAATATGCACATTGTGGGTAATTCAGACCTGATCGCTAGGGTGTGTTTTTTGCATCCCTGTAATCAGGTAGTTGCCGCCTACAGCGGAAGGGAAAATTTGCTGTGCAGGTGTGTGATCACATGTGCACAAGAGCTGCACAGCTCAGCACTTACTCAGCCATTGAGGTGACGTCACAAATCCTCCCACAAAACGCCGGGTCCCTCCAGTGTTTTTCCGGACACTCCCTAGAAACATTCAGTTGCAACCCACACAAACACCCTCTTCTTGTCAATCTTCTTGTGATCTCCGGACCGTCGCACTTACGCATTGTGGCGCATACGCTTGTGCAGTGCAGACCTGATTGCCCGTTGGGTGAAAATAAATTGAAGCGATCTGGTCTGAATAAGCCTCAATGTCTATTCACGGGAGACAGAGGGGCTGGGGCATGGCCAGCAGCTCACAGAGCACCTATAATGACAAAAATGGGAGACATGGCTCATGATCGCGATATACCTGCGAAGGTACGCCCTCTACTGATTGACAGGCAGAGGCATTCGCATTTTCTGCGGGGCACCCGGAGAAAATGTAGGCACACGCACAGGATGGACCCTGCGTATATGCCCCAATCCTCTTCATAGTTTTTGCGGTTGGAACGCGTATTACGATCCAAACTGAATTAGGCCCTATGTCTTATATACACGAGCAGTGTGAAAATGGGGGTAATTCGATGGGGGTAATTCCAAGTTGATCGCAGCAGGAATTTTGTTAGCAGTTGGGCAAAACCATGTGTACTGCAGGGGAGGCAGATATAACATGTGCAGAAAGAGTTAGATTTGGGTGAGTTATTTTGTTTCTGTGCAGGGTAAATACTGACTGCTTTATTTTTACACTGCAAATTAGATTGCAGATTGAACACACCACACCCAAATCTAACTCTCTCTGCACATGTTAAATCTGCCTTCCCTGCAGTGCACATAGGTGGTCATTCCGAGTTGTTCGCTCGGTAATTTTCTTCGCATCGCAGCGATTTTCCGCTTAATGCGCATGCGCAATGTTCGCACTGCGACTGCGCCAAGTAAATTTGCTATGCAGTTAGGAATATTACTCACGGTTTTTTCATCGTTCTGGTGATCGTAATGTGATTGACAGGAAGTGGGTGTTTCTGGGCGGAAACAGACCGTTTTAGGGGCGTGTGGGAAAAAATGCTACCGTTTCTGGGAAAAACGCGGTAATGGCTGGAGAAACGGAGGAGTGTCTGGGCGAACGCTGGGTGTGTTTGTGACGTCAAACCAGGAACGACAAGCACTGAACTGATCGCACTGGCAGAGTAAGTCTCGAGCTACTCAGAAACTGCACAGAGATGTCTTATCGCAATAGTGCAAATCTTTCGTTCGCAATTTTAAGATGCTAAGATTCACTCCCAGTAGGCGGCGGCTTAGCGTGTGCAATGCTGCTAAAAGCAGCTTGCGAGCGAACAACTCGGAATGAGGGCCATGGGGGGTAATTCTGAGTTGATCGCAGCAGGATTTTTGTTAGCAGTTGGGCAAAACCATGTGCACTGCATTTACGAACAGATGATTTTTTATATAAATTTTAAAATGTTAGTAAATGTGTGTTTTTTTTTCAACCTGGAAGCCCAACATCGATTAAGATCGATCTTAAATAGACCCCTGGGTTTTAAGGATAACCATGGTTGAGTCCAATGGTTAATTCACATTGACCGAAGTTCTAATTAAGTCACCCGTGCTCAAGCATGATATCCTTAAAATCTGGATTGCAATGACAGCATTTGGGAACTATGCCTAAGGGTTTAATTTTTACATTTATCCACTGACAATAAATCTACCTACAATATCCCTGTAACTGTTATGATTACAGTATTTCACTAAATAATTTAATTTGCTGAACCCTCTGTAAAAAGAAATATTAAGATGCTGTAATTCCCAGATGCAGCAAATTTGTTAGCTAGTGGGCAAAACCATGTGCACTGCAGGGATGTGGGGGGGGGGGGGGGGGGGCAGATATAACATTTGCAGAGAGATTTAGGTGGGTTATATTGTTTGTGTGCAGGGTAAATACTGGCTGTTTTGTTTTTACACTGCAATGTAGATTTCAGTTTGAACACACCGCACCAAAATCTAACTCTCTCTGCACATATTATACACCCCCCCCCCTGCAGTGTACATGGTTTTAGCTAATAAATTTGCTGCTGTGATCAGATCTGAGTTAAGCCCTATGTATTTGGCACTGGCAAAGGGTTAGAGCCTTGCTGTAGAACTCACACCTTTCTTATCATGCATTGTAATATTTCCTATGTCCTGATGTTGTGCTCTCTGCTCCATCCAAGTAAACAGCAATGTAGCGTGGCTATCAAAGAGCGTGAAGATTGCAGATTTCCTGGGATTAATGCTAAAGAATGCTATTATAGAGGCTGCTGCTTTAATTCAAGTGTCACTGGGGTTAAATGGTGTTTTTACCTTAAAAACACAGGTAGAGTATACAGTACAGTGGTAGAGTGGGAGCATGTAGTGCTATTGATTACAGATTTGATGGAGCTTAAACATGGATAAGGTCAATAGCTATAAGAGTTTATCTTGTGTATCCTTTATTCTTAGTCACGGTCAGATAAGATTAGAAAATACCATTTAAGTGGAAATTTCCTGTTAGCTGTTTTTCAGTTTGCTCAACTGTCTGATTAACTGGTCCTAAAAAAGGACCAAAGGAGCTAAATTGCCCTGTGATCTAGCTAAATTGCACCAGTTAAAAAAAAAAAAAAAACTAAGCTGCTGTAATTCCTGGATGTTTCCTTACTGCATCAACAGGAAGTGACAAGAAACAATGTAATGTGGAACCGTACAGCAGAAGGGATTGCGGCTACCCCACAATAAGTGCAGCGGAATGTAAGAAGAGGAATTGTTGCTTTGACTGCAGCATTCCCGGGGTTAACTGGTGTTTCTTCAAGTCACAAGGTATGGAGCTGCTGTATAGTTACTCGCAAGTCAGTAGTTGTATGATGCTCACACCTGTTAAGCTGGATACACACAGAATGCCCTACACAGGGGGTGAAATGAGCGCCCCCCCACCCCCCGTACGCTCAGCACACATCACGCTGTGCTGAGCGGGGGGAGAGATGTGTGCTGAGCAGTTCGCTCAGCACACATCTCTCCCCAAAATCGGTCCGTGAATACGGACCTTTAAACTGGATCCACACTTAGATTATCTGTCCATTTTTTTTTTCTAGTTGAAACAAAATTATGCTAATATGTGGCAGCAAATGACAATTGACCATTTGCTCACAAACACTGGAAAACATCCAAAAATGGTCATTTAGATAAATTGGTTAAATCCATTTCATTTAGCTAATTTATCCAAACTACCTTTATTGTATCTTTGTGGGTGAATGATGTGTGGGTCAGTGTTGAGGGTGGTGGAGGAGATGGGTAATAGGCACAGCAGGGTGTGGACAGTCAAATAGTGTGCTTAGAGGTTCAGAGTCATTGTATGAGACTCTGGCAACAGTGAATTGATGAGTCTGGTGTCCATAGGGTGGGACGCACTAACCTTTTTATGCTATTGAAATAGTTCTCCTCCTGACCGACGCAGTTCCTTGCTCCGAGGTTGGTGTATTGTCCTGTTGCAGCGCCTCTCCACTGTGGTCACAGTGAGCTGTGTGGTGTTGCTGGCGCATGTCAATCTCCCCCCAACCTCCCTCTGGCATTTCAGACCTACGTACGCATGATGGGATCTTGTATGATATGCGCGTGTGCTGTAGAGATGAAAGTGGCGGTGAGGAGGCAGATCGTGAGATGGGGAAACTTTGTGGACTGTTAGCGAAGGGGAGCACTGGGCAATCTGAGTTGCAAAGAGGGCAGCAGAAGAGGTTATTGCATGTGCACTGGTGACAGGTCCATCCTTGGTGGCTAGCCTCAGTGGTAAAGGGGTACATGAGCTAGTGTCCCTTGGTCAGCCATGTACCATGGCCACCTCCCTACCTCCTATATATTCTCCCAAATCTGTCACTTTGTTACGGTCTGCTGCTGGCACTGGTGTATCGTCCTGCAGATGCCGTCTCCGCCCATTGCTGTGACTTCCCCCAGAGTTAGCCACACAGAGTGACAGATCTGGGAAAATATATAGGAGATCATTACTTTCACTTGCAGCCTACCTTATTTTTTGCAGCCTAGCATGCTCCTGACCCCTTCTCTCACTAATACTTATACAACATTCATGAACTCATCTTAAGGTTTCTTTATTATTCAGTCACACTGTCTTGGATCCAAACCATTTCCTGTGGCATTGCAGTCAAACAATTGAGCTATTTACCCTTGCATAGAAAGGTATAATCTAAGCTAGAGAATTCTATTTGGAGCTCACCTTGTACTTTGTGAAGAAATAATCAGCATTGTGGCTGAGCAGATATATGGAGTGTGTGGCTGCACACTGCATTGATCTGCTGAGTTGCAATGCTAATAATTTTTTTTTGCAAAGTACCAATAGCTTCATATAATGTTCACAATTTTTATGCAGGATCAAGTAGCTCAATGGGTAGGGTGTTTGATTAGAATTCAACAGGTTATAGGTTTGAATCCTGGGTATGGTAGTTTGAGGTGTTATTTAATAAAGTGTGTTTATATATTAGTCACACATGGCTTACTTGTACAAATGGCATGTCACCAGTTAGTGCTGACTGCTGATATGCCATTTGCACAAGCAAGCCATGTGTGACTGTATATGCATTTAAGGAGGGCCCCCCGGCAATACCACAAACCATTGAGTGTCAAGTATACTAGATATATCTTCATATCTCATGTGCTTTCTCTGAGACCAATCTTGTTATGCCCCTTCCCCACGAGGCATGCGCCTTTTGTCCATATTGCAAAAATAGTGTGGGGGGGGGGGGGCATATAATTCTCTGTCACAGGGCACTAAAAAGTCTAGTTATGGCTCTGGTATGCATTATGTAATCTGGCAGACCATCTCTCCAACACTGGCTGATTGGAATAGAAATCCGGTTATCTATGTGAGCAAATGACCATCAACGATTTACTCTCAAACACTAGAAAATGGACAAAAATGGTCCCCTAAACAAATTGGTTAAATTTTGGGTTTAACCAATTTGTGTAATGACCATTTTTGACCACTTTTCTAGTGTTTGGGAGCAAATGGTTAATTGACATTTGCTCCTATACATTACCAGATTTTTATTCCATCCATCCAGACTGGATAGATAGCCTGACAGATAATTGTGTAGTGTACGCCCAGGATAACTGTCAGTTATGCTTTCTTTTATGATGGCACACAAATGGGTGGGCAGATCCAGGGCAAGCACTGCCCACTCATGCATAGTTGTCAACTGATGTGAAGTTCCAGGGGGCAATCTCAGTTATAAATAAAAGTATCTGGAAATTGTCCCTAGTTTAATAAAAAAAAAAAAAATTGATCAACTCCATTTATTTAGTATGATATCCCAGGTGATAGGATGCCGACATCTCAAACTACAATACCAAGGATTCAAACCTATAACCTGTTGAATTCTAATCAAACACCCTACCCATTGAGCTATTTGATCCTGCATAAAAATTGTGAACATTATATGAAGCTATTGGTACTTTGAAAAAAAAAGTATCAGCATTGCAACGCAGCAGATCCATGCAGTTTGCAGCCACACACTACATGTATCTGCTCAGCCACAATGCTGATTATTTCTTCACAAAGTACAAGGTGAGCTCCAAATAGAATTCTCTATCTTAGAATTATACCTTTCTATGCCAAACTTAGAAGTCGGGCCCCCCACCCTGGGATCCCCCAGAGGGAGGCCCGCCCCGTCATGCGGCAGGCTTGTCCGTTTTGGAAGCAGGCTGACGGGCAGCCCAGGCTTGCTTCAGTCTGGGCTTGGCAGGTCTGGAAGCATGAGCTTGCTTTGGGTATGCCTGACCATGGGTACGCTTTACCTGGAGGATGAAAGGGCCAAGGAAAAGTACTTTTAGCCTTCTACGTGGTAGGAGTCATACTAGGTAGGCAAGTTGTTTTAGCAGTAGCCAGATCAGCTACAATCTTATTGAGGTCTTCTCCAAAGAGAGTGTCTCCCTTGATAGGAAGCACCTCCAGGGTTTTCTTGGAATCCATATCCACCGACCAGGATCTCAACCAGCTGTATAAAGTATTACCTTGGAACTGGCTCTCCACTCCCCATTATCTGGTTATCATGACTTCCTCCGCCAGTTTCCAGACTCGCTTGCTGAAGCTCGGCCACTTCTTCCTAGCAGCAGGCTCCTGGATCACTGGGCAGCAGAGGTGCTTGGGAGCCGGATGGGGGAGGAGCAATAAGGCAGGCAGCCTTTGGCGCACACACACACACACACACACACACACACCAAAAAAGAACATATCCCAGTTTAACATAACGCTATGTGGTGCAAGGTATGGAGCTGGTCACTTGTATCAGACCTCTGACATTTGCCTTTTCACCCATATTGCATACTTTTTCTTGCAGGTTGTGTCTTAATTCAAGAAGTGTTCTAAGTACTTCAGCTTAGTATCTTTACTGACCCCTCTTTACCCCACACTACATAACTGACCCCTCTATACCCTACACTACATCACTGACCTTTCTATAACCATCACTGCATTACTGACCCCTCTTTACAGTACACTGACCTCTATATACCTGCTAGTACATCCCTGATGCCTATATTCCCTACGCTACATCCCTGACACCTCTATTCCCTACGCCACATCCCTGATGCCTCTATTCCCTACGCCACATCCCTGACGCCTCTATTCCCTACGCCACATCCCTGACGCCTCTATTCCCTACGCCAAATCCCTGACGCCTCTATTTCCTACGCTACATCCCTGACGCCTCTATTCCCTACGCCACATCCATGACGCCTCTATTCCCTACGCCACATCCCTGACGCCTCTATTCCCTACGCCACATCCCTGACGCCTCTATTCCCTACGCTACATCCCTGACACCTCTATTCCCTACGCTACATCCCTGACGCCTCTATACAGTACAATGCATTACTGATCCCTCTAGACCATACATCCTCATTACATCAGAGAGTTAGTGAAACACTGGAAAAAATAAGGGTATAAGTGGACTACAGAAACTGATGCTCTAAACAAAGGAGAGAGAGAGAGAGAGAGAGAGTAAAGCACAAGGGAAAGTGGGCAATTGGAACACCATAGAGAGAGGAGAGATAGAAATGCCTGAAAAAGTAAAGGGGGTTGGGTATGGCATCCGGCGCTCGGGATTCCAGAGGTCACATGATCCCCAATCCTAATACTAACCCTCTGGGGGGGTGGCGGATAGGGCTAACCCTCAGGGGGTGGCAGCTAGGGCTACCCCCCCCCTCCTAGTGCCTTCCCTTACACCACCTCCCCTGGTCCGACTCCTAACCCTCCCTCCAATACTCACCTTCGGGATGTTGGCTGTCTGTGTGCCGGCACCAGTCTCCCAAGTGGTGTCAGGATTCCAACATCGGTCAAATGACCGCCGGTATACCATCTGCCGGGATGGTAAATGTATCCTGAGGACAGGTAGTGAGTGTGGAGGGATAGGTGGTTCAGTAAAATGTAACGGCTCAAACTGCGATCATTCACTGATAAATTGATTTATAGCTCTCCCTTTTTAACCATTGCAATTATAAAAGCAATGTTTTTTTAAACTTTTAAATAAAGCTTGTTAGCATCCCCAGCACACTGTATATGCTGGGAGATGTAGTTCTCAATATGAAAACATTTAATTACTGTATGAACTCTAATCCCACAACTGAAACCTGGATGGTGCTCCTGGCAAGTGACATCCTGGCCAAGGGGTAGATACGCCCCTGAGGGTCAGGGCCAGCAACAGAAATCTTGGGCCCCAGTACACTGATATCTCTGGGGCCCCCTTAAGCCCCCCTTAACTTGGCAGAGGGATCTTTAAAAAAAAATGGAGCCTTTGACTCGGACCGTCAGTGAGGCCGGCAGGTGGTTTTCATACTGGGCTATCCAGCTCTTCGGTGGCGGTGGCAGGGACATTCAGAAAAGGGCCAGCACAGCAACATGCATAATAATGGCAATACAGTATGGACAACAGGGACTGGACAAAGTGATGGGGTAAAAGGAGGGGGGAGGGTTTAGTTGGCCTGTTGACACTGCAGCATACTTACGACTGCAAGGGATATAGGACTCTTGAGTTCACGGGCCAATTTCATGGCAGTCTCGGATAGGAGGGCATTGTGGATTCACCAAGGGAATGCTGATGCTGACTCCAAGAAGAAAGGGAGTCTCTTCCCTATGAAGGTGAAGCCTTGTTTGGCGACGGCCTAGTTAATTTGATCTCGGCAGCTCCCGCAGGTAAGCCAACCTTCTTGCCCTATGTTCCCTCTCAACGGATGAAGACGCATCATTATCTACCGCAGTCATTTTGGCCCAATAGATATGCAAGAAGTTAAGATTCCCCTTTCTTTGCAGGTAGAGGAAGGAGAAGGAAGAGGTCTGTAGCCTCTTCAAGATCGCAGGAGCAGAGATTGTCCTCTGCTTCTGCCAAATCCACTGCGTGACGCTGGGGCTTTCTTGCAGGAGCCCACACCAGTGGGGGCACGTCTAAAACTCTTCAGTCAGTTCTGGATTCATTCGGACCTGGACTCGTGGGTTTTACAAATAGTGTCCCAAGGGTACAAACTGGGGTTTCAAGACGTTCCCCCTCACCGATTGTTCAAATCGGCCTTAGTCAGCAGGGAGAAGGTTTTTATTCAAGCCTCTTCGTGGTCCCGAAGCCGGACGGCTCAGTCAGACCAATCTAAATTCTGAAATCCCTCAATTTCTTCCTAAAGAAATTCAATTTCAAGATGGAATCTCTCAGGGTAGTGATCTCCAGTCCGGAGGAAAGAGATTTCATGGTTTTGGTAGACATAAAGGATGCCTACTTACATGTTCCCATTTAGCCACTGCATCAAGCTACCTAAGGTTTGCAATTCAGGATTGTCATTACCAATTTCAGACATTGCCGTTTGGTCTGTCCACGGCTCCGAGGATTTTCACCAGGGTGATGGCGGAAATGATGGTTCTCCTTCGCAAGCAAGGAGTCACAATTATCCCGTACTTGGATGATCTCCTGATAAAGGTGAGATCCAGGGACCAGTTGGTGCAAAACATTGCACTCTCCCTGACAGTTCTTCAACAACATGGTTGGCTCCTACACTTGCCAAAATCGCAGTTGGTCCCAATGACGCGGTAGTTGTTTTTGGGAGTCATACTGGACACAGAAGAGGTTTTCTTCCAGGGGAAAGGCTATGGAGATCCAGAGTCTGGTCAAACAAATTCTGAAACCAGCAAGAGTGTTAATCCATCAATGCATTCGGTTGCTGGGGAAGATGGTTGTGGCCTACGAGGCCATTCAGTTTGGCAGGTTCCATGCTAGAGTGTTCCAGTGGGACCTGTTGGACAAGTGGTCCGGATCCCACCTACACATGCACCGGAGGATAATCCTGTCTTCCAAGACCAGAATCTCACTCCATTGGTGGCTGCACAGTTCTCACCTCCTAGAGGGGCGATGGTTCGGGATCCAGCACTGGATCCTACGGACCACAGATGCAACCCTCCGAGGCTGGGGAGCAGTCACACAGGGGGAAAACGTCCAAGGAAGATGGTCAAGTCAGGAAAGTTGTCTCCACATAAATGTTCTGGAGTTAAGGGCCATTTAATAACTGCAGACACAGTACGCACTGGGACGGGTGCCCAGCATCCTCTACAGACTAAGAGAAAAGGATTTACCGGTAGGTATTAAAATCCTAGTTTCTCTAACGTCCTAGAGGATGCTGGGGACTCCGTAAGGACCATGGGGATAGACGGGCTCCGCAGAGTTCATGATCTTCACTGAGGTAACGCACAGCACTGCAGCTGTGCGCCATTGCTCCCATACACCTCACATACTCCGGTCACTGTAAGGGTGCAGGGCGCAGGGGGGGCACCCTGGGCAGCAATATAAACCTCTTTTTGGCAAAAATATAACATATATACAGCTGGGCACTGTATATATGTATGAGCCCCCGCCAATTTTACAGTTTAAGCGGGACAGAAGCCCGCCGCCGAGGGGGCGGGGCTTCTCCCTCAGCACTCACCAGAGCCATTTTTTCTCCAGAGCACCGCTGAGAGGAAGCTCCCCGGACTCTCCCCTGCTTATACCACGGTAGAGAAGAGGGTTGAAAAGAGGGGGGGGCACAAAATTCGGCGCAAATTACATACAGCAGCGCTACTGGACAAACATTAAGTTATTGTGTTATTCCTGGGTTATATAGCACTGGGGTGTGTGCTGGCATACTCTCTCTCTGTCTCTCCAAAGGGCCTTGTGGGGAAACTGTCTTCAGAAAAAGCATTCCCTGTGTGTGTGGTGTGTCGGTACACGTGTATCGACATGTCTGAGGAAGAAGGCTATATTAGAGAGGAGCGGGAGCAAATGAATGTGGTGTCTCCGCTGACACCTGATTGGATGGATATGTGGAATGCTTTAAATGCTAGTGTAAACTCATTGTACAAAAGATTAGACAAGGCTGAAGCTTTGGGACAGTCAGGGTCTCAACCCATGCCTGATCCTATGTTGCAGGGACTGTCAGGGTCTCATAAGCGCCCACTATCCCAGATTGTTGACACAGATACCGACATGGATTCTGACTCCAGTGTCGATTACGATGATGCAAAGTTACAGCCAAAATTGGCAAAATCCATTCGATATATGATTATGGCAATAAAAGATGTTTTGCACATCACAGAGGAACCCCCTGTCCCTGACAAGAGGGTACATATGTACAAGGGAAAGAAGCCTGAGGTAACCTTTGAGGGGGTCACACGAGCTGAACGAGTTATGTGAAAAAGCTTGGGAATCTCCAGATAAAAGACTGCAGATTTCCAAAAGGATTCTTATGGCGTATCCTTTTCCATCAACGGATAGGTTACGATGGAAATCCTCCCCTAGGATGGACAAAGCATTAACACGCACAGCTACAGTTGGAAAATCAAATTTTTTACCTTATGTTCCCTCAAAGCATAAGAAAGCTCCGCATTATCAAATGCAGTCCTTTCGGTCACAAAGAAACAAGAAAGTGCGAGGTGCGTCCTTTCTTGCCAGAGGTAGGGGCAGAGGAATAAAGCTGCACAACACAGCTAGTTTCCAGGAACAGAAGTCCTCCCCGGCCTCTACAAAATCTACCTCATGACGCTGGGGCTCCACTGGCAGAGTCCGGCCCATGTGATGTCATGCAGCTGCTCTGACCACACCTCCTGTTTCTCCGTTGCCGACCCCATTTTGAAACCATGCCCCCGCACCGCTCCATCTCCGACTTGGAAATGGAGTGTTGTTGACCCCCCTCCCACCCCCCCCTTCACCGATTCACAGACAGAGGCGATCGCATTATCTGCGGGGTGTCGCAGAAAATGCAGGCGGATGCGTATGCTCTTAGCAGTTTTTGCAGTTGGATTGCGATCCAACCTGAATCAGGCCCCATTACCTATCACAATGCACTGCGGGTAGTACAAAATGGGGTTAATATAGGAGAAAAAACCCCAACCTTAACTGTCCCTGGTGGCTAGTGGAGCGGCTGCCCAGTAATCAGTGTCCACGCCAGTGCGCACACGGCCCGCCCCCATCAGCGGCCTCGTGATCCCGGAGGGCGGTGTGTGTGTGTGACTGACCTTAGGAAGAAACCGGAGCCTCCGCTGCAGTGACCCAGCAACCGGGGCACGGGAGTATACTGCGCCATTGGGAGTGATGGAGCTGCAGTAAAGAAGTCTATTAGACCTAGCCTGCTGCAGCCCTTGTAGATTCTTATAAAAAAAGTTCTTCTTTTCTTGCCAAAATTAATAGCTAAGAATAGGCTGCCTGAGGCATCCCCCTGTTAAGTGGCCTGCTACTGAAGGCACCAACTACAAACTGAGCTCCCTGTTCATGGAAGCGAGGTTATAGAGGAGGGGGCGCTGAGCATCTTGGGAACAGTCAAAAGCTTTGAGCCTGTTGGTGCCTCAGATCAAGATCCTACTCTACACCCCAATGTGAATCCTTGTGGAGTCCAGTGTACCCCACAGAAGAAATTAATGTGTCACACCCATTGGCAGCAACATTAGAATAGCTGCTGATGGGCACAATTGAGAAAGGAAGGGGGGAAAACATTTGAATCCAGCACATATATGTAATTTGAATATGTAATTTGTACCTTCCTACTTTAAAATGTAATGGATGAACCTCACCCTGTGAGAACTATCTTCATGATCAAGAGACCTCATATGCAAGATAAGTATGTGTTGGGATAGGGCTGTGGAGGGCGGCTGCTCGGGCACACCCCTGTCAAGTTAAGGAGATTCAACAGAGGCAGCACAAGGGAACTCTCATCTGGGGACAACAACTGCAGGGAGAACACATTTTCAGACGAATGTGGGAGGGCAGAAGGCTGCCTAATACTGAAGCACCCCCAAACAACAAACCAAATGCAGCAACTAGTGCAAGCATTCCTGGGGGAAGGCCTGCAGCAGATGGATTTGAATATGGTGATGTCATCCAAGCAGTGGGCATAGTTGGCTGCAACCCTCGTCTGCATATGAAAAGAGAAAAGGGTCACGCAGGGCATGGCGGCCTTTGTGGGGTTGCGCTTGGATGACGCCTAAATCGCTTTATACACCCCCACCCCCCATCAGTGTGGGCTCATGTTGGCCATGCCCCAGCCCCTGAAGCATTCAAGCTGATTTCTTGCAGCAGCTGGACCCAGTAACAGCTCCAGAGTTGCTCTACAAGACAAGTAAAAGGGTGTGAGCCCTGCAGCACCACCTGTAGTTTGCATACACACATATATAGGACAGCATCTCTTATATGCCCCAGGGTCAATAAAATAGTATCCTTATCTAGGGTATCCATCCCCTCAGATAAGGTATCCGTCCATGCCGCTACAGCACTACACACCCAGGCCGACGCAATTGCCGGTCTGAGTAAGGTACCTGAATGTGTATAAATGGACTTCAGGGTAATCTCCTGTTTGCGGTCAGCAGACTCTTTGAGGGTAGCCGTATACTGGGACGGGAGGGCTACCTTCTTGGATAAGCGTGTTAATGCTTTGTCCACCCTAGGGGAGGATTCCCATCGTAACCTATCCATTGATAGGAAAGGATACGCCATAAGAATCCTTTTGGAAATCTGCAGTCTTTTATCTGGAGATTCCCAAGCTTTTTCACATAACTCGTTCAGCTCGTGTGACCCCCTCAAAGGTTACCTCAGGCTTTTTTCCCTTGTACATATGTACCCTCTTGTCAGGGACAGGGGATTCCTCTCTGATGTGCAAAACATCTTTTATTGCCATAATCATATATCGAATGGATTTTGCCAATTTTGGCTGTAACTTTGCATCATCGTAATCGACACTGGAGTCAGAATCCGTGTCGGTATCTGTGTCAACAATCTGGGATAGTGGGCGCTTATGAGACCCTGACAGTCCCTGCAACATAGGATCAGGCATGGGTTGAGACCCTGACTGTCCCAAAGCTTCAGCCTTGTCTAATCTTTTGTGCAATGAGTTTACACTAGCATTTAAAACATTCCACATATCCATCCAATCAGCTGTCGGTGGAGACACCACATTCATTTGCTCCTGCTCCTCTCTAATATAGCCTTCTTCCTCAGACATGTCGACACACGTGTACCGACACACCACACACACAGGGAATGCTTTTTCTGAAGACAGTTTCCCCACAAGGCCCTTTGGAGAGACAGAGAGAGAGTATGCCAGCACACACCCCAGCGCTATATAACCCAGGAATACACAGTAACTTAATGTTTGCCCAGTAGTACTGCTGTATGTAATTTGCGCCGAATTATGTGCCCCCCCCCCCTCTTTTCAACTCTCTTGTCTACTATGGTATAAGCAGGGGAGAGTCCGGGGAGCTTCCTCTCAGCGGTGCTGTGAAGAAAAAATGGCGCTGGTGAGTGCTGAGGGAGAAGCCCCGCACCCTCGGCGGCGGGCTTCTGTCCCGCTTAAACTGTAAAATTGGTGGGGGCTCATACATATATATAGTGCCCAGCTGTATATGTGTTATATTTTTGCCAAAAAGAGGTTATATTGCTGCCCAGGTGCCCCCCCCCCCCCCCCTGCGCCCTGCACCCTGCAGTGACTGGAGTGTGTGAGCTGTATGGGAGCAATGGCGCACAGCTGCAGTGCTGTGCGTTACTTCAGTGAAGATCATGAAGTCTTCTGCCACCTCTGAAGTCTTCTTTTCTTCTCATACTCACCCGGCTTCTATCCTCCGGCTCTGCAAGGGGGACGGAGGCGCGGCTCTGGGACGGACGGCGATGGTGAGATCCTGCGTACCAATCCCTCTGGAGCTAATGGTGTCCAGTAGCCTAAGAAGCAGGACCTTGCAACTCAGAGTAGGGCTGCTTCTCTCCCCTCAGTCCCTCGATGAGGGAATCTGTTGCCAGCAGTGCTCCCTGAAAATTAAAAACCTAACAAAATACTTTGTCAGAAAGCTCAGGAGAGCTCCTGAAAGCATCCAGTCTCCACTGGGCACAGTATCAAACTGAGGTCTGGAGGAGGGGCATAGAGGGAGGAGCCAGTGTACACCAAGAACTAAAGTCTTTCTTAAAGTACCCATGTCTCCTGCGGAGCCTGTCTATCCCCATGGTCCTTACGGAGTCCCCAGCATCCTCTAGGACGTTAGAGAAAATAGGATTTTAATACCTACCGGTAAATCCTTTTCTCTTAGTCCGTAGAGGATGCTGGGCACCCGTCCCAGTGCGTACTGTGTCTGCAGTTATTAAATGGCCCTTAACTCCAGAATATTTATGTGGAGACAACTTTCCTGACTTGACCATCTTCCTTGGATGTTTTCCCCTGTGTGACTGCTCCCCAGCCTCGGAGGGTTGCATCCGTGGTCCCTAGGATCCAGTCCTGGATCCCGAACCATCGCCCCTCTAGGAGGTGAGAACTGTGCAGCCACCAATGGAGTGAGATTCTGGTCTTGGAAGACAGGATTATCCTCCGGTGCATGTGTAGGTGGGATCCGGACCACTTGTCCAACAGGTCCCACTGGAACACTCTGGCATGGAACCTGCCAAACTGAATGGCCTCGTAGGCCGCAACCATCTTTCCAAGCAACAGAATGCATTGATGGATTAACACTCTTGCTGGTTTTAGAATTTGTTTGACCAGACTCTGGATCTCCATAGCCTTTCCACTGGAAGAAAGCCTCTTCTGTGTCCAGTATGACTCCCAAAAACAACAACCGCGTCATTGGGACCAACTGCGATTTTGAATAGAACCTCACCCTGGGAGAACAATCTTCATGACCATGGTATCTCCTATGCAAAATAAGTATGATTTGGGATAGGGCTGGGGAGGGCCGCTGCTCAGGCACATCTCTGTCAAGTAAAGGAGATTCAACTGAGGCAGCACAAGGGAACTCACATCTGGGGACAACAACTGCAGGGAGAACACATATTTTCAGATGAACATGGGAGGGCAGAAGGCTGCCTAATACTGAAGCACCCCCAAACAACAAACCAAATGCAACAACTAGTGCAAGCATTCCTGGGGGAAGGCCTGCAGCAGATGGATTTGCATATGGTTGTGTCATCCAAGTAGTGGGTCAAAGTTGGCTTCAACCCTCGTCTGCATATGAAAAGAGAAAAGGGGCGTGCAGGGCATGGCGGCCTTTTGCGGCGCTTGGATGACCCCTAGTTCACATTAAACACCCCCACCCTCCTTCGGTGTGGGGCTCATGTTGGCAATGCCCCAGCCCCTGAAGCATTCAAGCTGATTTCTTGCAGCAGCTTGGCACTGTAACAGCTCCAGAGCTGCTCTGTAAGGCAAGTAAAAGGGTGTGGGCCCTGCAGCACTACCTGTAGTTCGCATTGTGCGTTGGAAGGCACAAAGTAAGCAGACAGGAGGAGAAGTCAGGATAGTGCACAAGGGTATAGAAGGGAGGGGCTCAAAAAAAAAGAAGTGGAAACAGACAGCAAACTAGGCTGGAGAGAGACCTGAGACAAAGAGATCTGAATTATATGAAAGCCGACCAGTGGAAACACAAATTATGCAGTCAAGTGTCCCACATTTGGGGAAATCGCAGGAGCAGCACACCCAGAGTGCAATGGGTGAGCCTTGCCCTGGGAGAAGCACCTTCCTGATCATAGTATCTCACCTGGCAGGTAAGTAGGAGTTGGGCTAGAGCTGGGGAGGGTCGCTGCTCGGGCACCCCCCTGTCAAGTGAAGGAGATCCAACTGAGGCAGCACAAGGGAACTCTCGAAAGAAGAACAAGGCTAGAGGAAGATCTGAGACAAAGAAATCTGACTTTTACCAGAGCTGACCAGAGGAAAGCACAAACACAGTCCCCCACTACCACAAATAATGCAGTCGAGTTTCCCACATTTGGGGAAATCACAGGGGTCAGCATACCCAGAATGCAATGAATGAACCTCACCCTGGGAGAAGAATCTTCATGACCATGGTATCTCCTATGCAAAATAAGTATGATTTGGGATAGGGCTGGGGAGGGCCGCTGCTCAGGCATATCTCTGTCAAGTAAAGGAGATTCAACTGAGGCAGCACAAGGGAACTCTCATCTGGGGACAACAACTGCTGGGAGAACACATATTTTCAGATGAACATGGGAGGGCAGAAGGCTGCCTAATACTAAAGCACCCCCAAACAACAAACCAAATGCAACAACTAGTACAAGCATTCCTGGGGGAAGGTTTGCAGAAGACGCATTTGCATACAGTGATGTCATCCAAGCAGTGGGCCAAAGTTGGCTGGAACCCTCATCTGCATATGAAAAGAGAAAAGGGGTATGCAGGGCATGGCGGCCTTTTGCGGCGCTTGGATGACCCTTAGTTCGCATTAAATACCCCCACCCTCCTTTGGTGTGGGGCTCATGTTGGCAATGCCCCTGCCCCTGAAGCATTCAAGCTGATTTCTTGCAGCAGCTTGGCACTGTAACAGCTCCAGAGCTGCTCTGTAAGGCAAGTAAAAGGGTGTGGGCCCTGCAGCACTACCTGTAGTTCGCATTGTGTGTTGGAAGGCACAAAGTAAGCAGACGGGAGAAGTCAGGATAGTGCGCAAGGGCATAGAAGGGAGCGGCTCAAGAAAAGAGAAGTGGAAACAGACAGCAAACTAGGCTGGAGAGAAACCTGAGAAAAAGAGATCTGAATTATACGAGAGCCGACCAGGGGAAACACAAATTATGCAGTCAAGTGTCCCACATTTGGGGAAATCGCAGGAGCAGCACACCCAGAGTGCAATGGGTGAGCCTTGCCCTGGGAGAAGCACATTCATGATCATAGTATCTCACCTGGCAGGTAAGTAGGAGTTGGGCTAGAGCTGGGGAGGGTCGCTGCTCAAGCACCCCCCTGTCAAGTGAAGGAGATCCAACTGAGGCAGCACAAAGGAACTCTCGAAAGAAGAATAAGGCTAGAGGAAGAAATGAGACAAAGAAATCTGACTTTTACCAGAGCTGACCAGAGGAAAGCACAAACACAGTTCCCCACTACCACAAATAATGCAGTCAAGTTTCCCACATTTGGGGAAATCACAGGGGTCAGCATACCTAGAATGCAATGAATGAACCTCACCCTGGGAGAACAATCTTCATGACCATGGTATCTCCTATGCAAAATAAGTATGATTTGGGATAGGGCTGGGGAGGGCCGCTGCTCAGGCACATCTCTGTCAAGTAAAGGAGATTCAACTGAGGCAGCACAAGGGAACTCTCATCTGGGGACAACAACTGCAGGGAGAACACATATTTTCAGATGAACATGGGAGGGCAGAAGGCTGCCTAATACTGAAGCACCCCCAAACAACAAACCAAATGCAACAACTAGTGCAAGCATTCCTGGGGGAAGGCCTGCAGCAGATTGATTTGCATATGGTTATGTCATCCAAGCAGTGGGTCAAAGTTGGCTTCAACCCTCGTCTGCATATGAAAAGAGAAAAGGGGCGTGCAGGGCATGGCGGCCTTTTGCGGCGCTTGGATGACCCCTAGTTCGTATTAAACACCTCCACCCTCCTTCGGTGTGGGGCTCATGTTGGCTATGCCCCAGCCCCTTAAGCATTCAAGCTGATTTCTTGCAGCAGCTGGGCACTGTAACAGCTCCAGAGCTGCTTTGTAAGGCAAGTAAAAGGGTGTGGGCCCTGCAGGACTACCTGTAGTTTGCATTGTGCATTGGAAGGCACAAAGTAAGCAGACGGGAGAAGTCAGGATAGTGCGCAAGGGCATAGAAGGGAGCGGCTCAAGAAAAGAGAAGTGGAAACAGACAGCAAACTAGGCTGGTGAGAGACCTGAGACAAAGAGATCTGAATTATACGAGAGCCGACCAAGGGAAACAAAAATTATGCAGTCAAGTTTCCCACATTTGGGTAAATCGCAGGAGCAGCACACCCAGAGTGCAATGGGTGAGCCTTGCCCTGGGAGAAGCACCTTCATGATCATAGTATCTCACCTGGCAGGTAAGTAGGAGTTGGGCTAGAGCTGGGGAGGGTCGCTGCTCGGGCACCCCCCTGTCAAGTGAAGGAGATCCAACTGAGGCAGCGCAAGGGAACGCTCGAAAGAAGAACAAGGCTAGAGGAAGATCTGAGACAAAGAAATCTGACTTTTACCAGAGCTGACCAGAGGAAAGCACAAACACAGTCCCCCACTACCACAAATAATGCAGTCGAGTTTCCCACATTTGGGGAAATCACAGGGGTCAGCATACATAGAATGCAATGAATGAACCTCACCCTGGGAGAACAATCTTCATGACCATGGTATCTCCTATGCAAAATAAGTATGATTTGGGATAGGGCTGGGGAGGGCCGCTGCTCAGGCACATCTCTGTCAAGTAAAGGAGATTCAACTGAGGCAGCACAAGGGAACTCTCATCTGGGGACAACAACTGCAGGGAGAACACATATTTTCAGATGAACATGGGAGGGCAGAAGGCTGCCTAATACTGAAGCACCCCCAAACAACAAACCAAATGCAACAACTAGTACAAGCATTCCTGGGGGAAGGCCTGCAGCAGATGGATTTGCATATGGTGATGTCATCCAAGCAGTGGGTCAAAGTTGGCTTCAACCCTCGTCTGCATATGAAAAGAGAAAAGGGGTGTGCAGGGCATGGCGGCCTTTTGCGGCGCTTGGATGACCCCTAGTTCGCATTAAACACCTCCACCCTCCTTCGGTGTGGGGCTCATGAGTGCTATGCCCCAGCCCCTTAAGCATTCAAGCTGATTTCTTGCAGCAGCTGGGCACTGTAACAGCTCCAGAGCTCCTCTGTAAGGCAAGTAAAAGGGTGTGGGCCCTGCAGCACTACCTGTAGTTCGCATTGTGCGTTGGAATGCACAAAGTAAGCAGACGGGAAAAGTCAGGATAGTGCGCAAGGGCATAGAAGGGAGCGGCTCAAGAAAAGAGAAGTGGAAACAGACAGCAAACTAGGCTGGAGAGAGACCTGAGACAAAGAGATCTGAATTATACGAGAGCCGACCAGGGGAAACACAAATTATGCAGTCAAGTGTCCCACATTTGGGGAAATCGCAGGAGCAACACACCCAGAGTGCAATGGGTAAGCCTTGCCCTGGGAGAAGCACCTTCATGATCATAGTATCTCACTTGGCAGGTAAGTAGGAGTTGGGCTAGAGCTGGGGAGGGTCGCTGCTTGGGCACCCCCCTGTCAAGTGAAGGAGATCCAACTGAGACAGCACAAGAGAACTCTCAAAAGAAGAACAAGGCTAGAGGAAGATCTGAGGCAAAGAAATCTGACTTTTACCAGAGCTGACCAGAGAAAAGCACAAACACAGTCCCCCACTACCACAAATAATGCAGTCGAGTTTCCCACATTTGGGGAAATCACAGGGGTCAGCATACCCAGAATGCAATGAATGAACCTCACCCTGGGAGAACAATCTTCATGACCATGGTATCTATTATGCAAAATAAGTATGATTTGGGATAGGGCTGGGGAGGGCCGCTGCTCAGGCATATCTCTGTCAAGTAAAGGAGATTCAACTGAGGCAGCACAAGGGAACTCTCATCTGGGGACAACAACTGCAGGGAGAACACATATTTTCAGATGAACATGGGAGGGCAGAAGGCTGCGTAATACTGAAGCACCCCCAAACAACAAACCAAATGCAACAACTAGTGCAAGCATTCCTGGGGGAGGGCCTGCAGCAGATGGATTTGCATATGGTGATGTCATCCAAGCAGTGGGTCAAAGTTGGCTTCAACCCTCGTCTGCATATGAAAAGAGAAAAGGGGCGTGCCGGGCATGGCGGCCTTTTGCGGCGCTTGGATGACCCCTAGTTCGCATTAAACACCTCCACCCTCCTTCGGTGTGGGGCTCATGTTGGCTATGCCCCAGCCCCTTATGCATTCAAGCTGATTTCTTGCAGCAGCTGGGCACTGTAACAGCTCCAGAGCTGCTTTGTAAGGCAAGTAAAAGGGTGTGGGCCCTGCAGCACTACCTGTAGTTTGCATTGTGCATTGGAAGGCACAAAGTAAGCAGACGGGAGAAGTCAGGATAGTGCGCAAGGGCATAGAAGGGAGCGGCTCAAGAAAAGAGAAGTGGAAACAGACAGCAAACTAGGCTGGTGAGAGACCTGAGACAAAGAGATCTGAATTATACGAGAGCCGACCAAGGGAAACAAAAATTATGCAGTCAAGTTTCCCACATTTGGGTAAATCGCAGGAGCAGCACACCCAGAGTGCAATGGGTGAGCCTTGCCCTGGGAGAAGCACCTTCATGATCATAGTATCTCACCTGGCAGGTAAGTAGGAGTTGGGCTAGAGCTGGGGAGGGTCGCTGCTCGGGCACCCCCCTGTCAAGTGAAGGAGATCCAACTGAGGCAGCGCAAGGGAACGCTCGAAAGAAGAACAAGGCTAGAGGAAGATCTGAGACAAAGAAATCTGACTTTTACCAGAGCTGACCAGAGGAAAGCACAAACACAGTCCCCCACTACCACAAATAATGCAGTCGAGTTTCCCACATTTGGGGAAATCACAGGGGTCAGCATACATAGAATGCAATGAATGAACCTCACCCTGGGAGAACAATCTTCATGACCATGGTATCTCCTATGCAAAATAAGTATGATTTGGGATAGGGCTGGGGAGGGCCGCTGCTCAGGCACATCTCTGTCAAGTAAAGGAGATTCAACTGAGGCAGCACAAGGGAACTCTCATCTGGGGACAACAACTGCAGGGAGAACACATATTTTCAGATGAACATGGGAGGGCAGAAGGCTGCCTAATACTGAAGCACCCCCAAACAACAAACCAAATGCAACAACTAGTACAAGCATTCCTGGGGGAAGGCCTGCAGCAGATGGATTTGCATATGGTGATGTCATCCAAGCAGTGGGTCAAAGTTGGCTTCAACCCTCGTCTGCATATGAAAAGAGAAAAGGGGTGTGCAGGGCATGGCGGCCTTTTGCGGCGCTTGGATGACCCCTAGTTCGCATTAAACACCTCCACCCTCCTTCGGTGTGGGGCTCATGAGTGCTATGCCCCAGCCCCTTAAGCATTCAAGCTGATTTCTTGCAGCAGCTGGGCACTGTAACAGCTCCAGAGCTCCTCTGTAAGGCAAGTAAAAGGGTGTGGGCCCTGCAGCACTACCTGTAGTTCGCATTGTGCGTTGGAATGCACAAAGTAAGCAGACGGGAAAAGTCAGGATAGTGCGCAAGGGCATAGAAGGGAGCGGCTCAAGAAAAGAGAAGTGGAAACAGACAGCAAACTAGGCTGGAGAGAGACCTGAGACAAAGAGATCTGAATTATACGAGAGCCGACCAGGGGAAACACAAATTATGCAGTCAAGTGTCCCACATTTGGGGAAATCGCAGGAGCAACACACCCAGAGTGCAATGGGTAAGCCTTGCCCTGGGAGAAGCACCTTCATGATCATAGTATCTCACTTGGCAGGTAAGTAGGAGTTGGGCTAGAGCTGGGGAGGGTCGCTGCTCGGGCACCCCCCTGTCAAGTGAAGGAGATCCAACTGAGACAGCACAAGAGAACTCTCAAAAGAAGAACAAGGCTAGAGGAAGATCTGAGGCAAAGAAATCTGACTTTTACCAGAGCTGACCAGAGAAAAGCACAAACACAGTCCCCCACTACCACAAATAATGCAGTCGAGTTTCCCACATTTGGGGAAATCACAGGGGTCAGCATACCCAGAATGCAATGAATGAACCTCACCCTGGGAGAACAATCTTCATGACCATGGTATCTATTATGCAAAATAAGTATGATTTGGGATAGGGCTGGGGAGGGCCGCTGCTCAGGCATATCTCTGTCAAGTAAAGGAGATTCAACTGAGGCAGCACAAGGGAACTCTCATCTGGGGACAACAACTGCAGGGAGAACACATATTTTCAGATGAACATGGGAGGGCAGAAGGCTGCGTAATACTGAAGCACCCCCAAACAACAAACCAAATGCAACAACTAGTGCAAGCATTCCTGGGGGAGGGCCTGCAGCAGATGGATTTGCATATGGTGATGTCATCCAAGCAGTGGGTCAAAGTTGGCTTCAACCCTCGTCTGCATATGAAAAGAGAAAAGGGGCGTGCCGGGCATGGCGGCCTTTTGCGGCGCTTGGATGACCCCTAGTTCGCATTAAACACCTCCACCCTCCTTCGGTGTGGGGCTCATGTTGGCTATGCCCCAGCCCCTTATGCATTCAAGCTGATTTCTTGCAGCAGCTGGGCACTGTAACAGCTCCAGAGCTGCTTTGTAAGGCAAGTAAAAGGGTGTGGGCCCTGCAGCACTACCTGTAGTTTGCATTGTGCATTGGAAGGCACAAAGTAAGCAGACGGGAGACGTCAGGATAGTGCGCAAGGGCATAGAAGGGAGCGGCTCAAGAAAAGAGAAGTGGAAACAGACAGCAAACTAGGCTGGAGAGAGACCTGAGACAAAGAGATCTGAATTATACGAGAGCCGACCAAGGGAAACAAAAATTATGCAGTCAAGTTTCCCACATTTGGGGAAATCGCAGGAGCAGCACACCCAGAGTGCAATGGGTGAGCTTTGCCCTGGGAGAAGCACCTTCATGATCATAGTATCTCACCTGGCAGGTAAGTAGGAGTTGGGCTAGAGCTGGGGAGGGTCACTGCTCGGGCACCCCCCTGTCAAGTGAAGGAGATCCAACTGAGGCAGCGCAAGGGAACTCTCGAAAGAAGAACAAGGCTAGAGGAAGATCTGAGACAAAGAAATCTGACTTTTACCAGAGCTGACCAGAGGAAAGCACAAACACAGTCCCCCACTACCACAAATAATGCAGTCGAGTTTCCCACATTTGGGGAAATCACAGGGGTCAGCATACCCAGAATGCAATGAATGAACCTCACCCTGGGAGAACAATCTTCATGACCATGGTATCTCCTATGCAAAATAAGTATGATTTGGGATAGGGCTGGGGAGGGCCGCTGCTCAGGCACATCTCTGTCAAGTAAAGGAGATTCAACTGAGGCAGCACAAGGGAACTCTCATCTGGGGACAACAACTGCAGGGAGAACACATATTTTCAGATGAACATGGGAGGGCAGAAGGCTGCCTAATACTGAAGCACCCCCAAACAACAAACCAAATGCAACAACTAGTGCAAGCATTCCTGGGGGAAGGCCTGCAGCAGATGGATTTGCATATGGTTCTGTCATCCAAGCAGTGGGTCAAAGTTGGCTTCAACCCTCGTCTGCATATGAAAAGAGAAAAGGGGCGTGCAGGGCATGGCGGCCTTTTGCGGCGCTTGGATGACCCCTAGTTCGCATTAAACACCTCCACCCTCCTTCGGTGTGGGGCTCATGTTGGCTATGCCCCAGCCCCTTAAGCATTCAAGCTGATTTCTTGCAGCAGCTGGGCACTGTAACAGCTCCAGAGCTGCTCTGTAAGGCAAGTAAAAGGGTGTGGGCCCTGCAGCACTACCTGTAGTTCGCATTGTGCGTTGGAATGCACAAAGTAAGCAGACGGGAGAAGTCAGGATAGTGCGCAAGGGCATAGAAGGGAGCGGCTCAAGAAAAGAGAAGTGGAAACAGACAGCAAACTAGGCTGGAGAGAGACCTGAGACAAAGAGATCTGAATTATACGAGAGCCGACCAGGGGAAACACAAATTATGCAGTCAAGTGTCCCACATTTGGGGAAATCGCAGGAGCAACACACCCAGAGTGCAATGGGTAAGCCTTGCCCTGGGAGAAGCACCTTCATGATCATAGTATCTCACTTGGCAGGTAAGTAGGAGTTGGGCTAGAGCTGGGGAGGGTCGCTGCTCGGGCACCCCCCTGTCAAGTGAAGGAGATCCAACTGAGACAGCACAAGAGAACTCTCAAAAGAAGAACAAGGCTAGAGGAAGATCTGAGGCAAAGAAATCTGACTTTTACCAGAGCTGACCAGAGAAAAGCACAAACACAGTCCCCCACTACCACAAATAATGCAGTCGAGTTTCCCACATTTGGGGAAATCACAGGGGTCAGCATACCCAGAATGCAATGAATGAACCTCACCCTGGGAGAACAATCTTCATGACCATGGTATCTATTATGCAAAATAAGTATGATTTGGGATAGGGCTGGGGAGGGCCGCTGCTCAGGCACATCTCTGTCAAGTAAAGGAGATTCAACTGAGGCAGCACAAGGGAACTCTCATCTGGGGACAACAACTGCAGGGAGAACACATATTTTCAGATGAACATGGGAGGGCAGAAGGCTGCGTAATACTGAAGCACCCCCAAACAACAAACCAAATGCAACAACTAGTGCAAGCATTCCTGGGGGAGGGCCTGCAGCAGATGGATTTGCATATGGTGATGTCATCCAAGCAGTGGGTCAAAGTTGGCTTCAACCCTCGTCTGCATATGAAAAGAGAAAAGGGGCGTGCAGGGCATGGCGGCCTTTTGCGGCGCTTGGATGACCCCTAGTTCGCATTAAACACCTCCACCCTCCTTCGGTGTGGGGCTCATGTTGGCTATGCCCCAGCCCCTTAAGCATTCAAGCTGATTTCTTACAGCAGCTGGGCACTGTAACAGCTCCAGAGCTGCTTTGTAAGGCAAGTAAAAGGGTGTGGGCCCTGCAGCACTACCTGTAGTTTGCATTGTGCATTGGAAGGCACAAAGTAAGCAGACGGGAGACGTCAGGATAGTGCGCAAGGGCATAGAAGGGAGCGGCTCAAGAAAAGAGAAGTGGAAACAGACAGCAAACTAGGCTGGAGAGAGACCTGAGACAAAGAGATCTGAATTATACGAGAGCCGACCAAGGGAAACAAAAATTATGCAGTCAAGTTTCCCACATTTGGGGAAATCGCAGGAGCAGCACACCCAGAGTGCAATGGGTGAGCTTTGCCCTGGGAGAAGCACCTTCATGATCATAGTATCTCACCTGGCAGGTAAGTAGGAGTTGGGCTAGAGCTGGGGAGGGTCACTGCTCAGGCACCCCCCTGTCAAGTGAAGGAGATCCAACTGAGGCAGCGCAAGGGAACTCTCGAAAGAAGAACAAGGCTAGAGGAAGATCTGAGACAAAGAAATCTGACTTTTACCAGAGCTGACCAGAGGAAAGCACAAACACAGTCCCCCACTACCACAAATAATGCAGTCGAGTTTCCCACATTTGGGGAAATCACAGGGGTCAGCATACCCAGAATGCAATGAATGAACCTCACCCTGGGAGAACAATCTTCATGACCATGGTATCTCCTATGCAAAATAAGTATGATTTGGGATAGGGCTGGGGAGGGCCGCTGCTCAGGCACATCTCTGTCAAGTAAAGGAGATTCAACTGAGGCAGCACAAGGGAACTCTCATCTGGGGACAACAACTGCAGGGAGAACACATATTTTCAGATGAACATGGGAGGGCAGAAGGCTGCCTAATACTGAAGCACCCCCAAACAACAAACCAAATGCAACAACTAGTGCAAGCATTCCTGGGGGAAGGCCTGCAGCAGATGGATTTGCATATGGTTCTGTCATCCAAGCAGTGGGTCAAAGTTGGCTTCAACCCTCGTCTGCATATGAAAAGAGAAAAGGGGCGTGCAGGGCATGGCGGCCTTTTGCGGCGCTTGGATGACCCCTAGTTCGCATTAAACACCTCCACCCTCCTTCGGTGTGGGGCTCATGTTGGCTATGCCCCAGCCCCTTAAGCATTCAAGCTGATTTCTTGCAGCAGCTGGGCACTGTAACAGCTCCAGAGCTGCTCTGTAAGGCAAGTAAAAGGGTGTGGGCCCTGCAGCACTACCTGTAGTTCGCATTGTGCGTTGGAATGCACAAAGTAAGCAGACGGGAGAAGTCAGGATAGTGCGCAAGGGCATAGAAGGGAGCGGCTCAAGAAAAGAGAAGTGGAAACAGACAGCAAACTAGGCTGGAGAGAGACCTGAGACAAAGAGATCTGAATTATACGAGAGCCGACCAGGGGAAACACAAATTATGCAGTCAAGTGTCCCACATTTGGGGAAATCGCAGGAGCAACACACCCAGAGTGCAATGGGTAAGCCTTGCCCTGGGAGAAGCACCTTCATGATCATAGTATCTCACTTGGCAGGTAAGTAGGAGTTGGGCTAGAGCTGGGGAGGGTCGCTGCTCGGGCACCCCCCTGTCAAGTGAAGGAGATCCAACTGAGACAGCACAAGAGAACTCTCAAAAGAAGAACAAGGCTAGAGGAAGATCTGAGGCAAAGAAATCTGACTTTTACCAGAGCTGACCAGAGAAAAGCACAAACACAGTCCCCCACTACCACAAATAATGCAGTCGAGTTTCCCACATTTGGGGAAATCACAGGGGTCAGCATACCCAGAATGCAATGAATGAACCTCACCCTGGGAGAACAATCTTCATGACCATGGTATCTATTATGCAAAATAAGTATGATTTGGGATAGGGCTGGGGAGGGCCGCTGCTCAGGCACATCTCTGTCAAGTAAAGGAGATTCAACTGAGGCAGCACAAGGGAACTCTCATCTGGGGACAACAACTGCAGGGAGAACACATATTTTCAGATGAACATGGGAGGGCAGAAGGCTGCGTAATACTGAAGCACCCCCAAACAACAAACCAAATGCAACAACTAGTGCAAGCATTCCTGGGGGAGGGCCTGCAGCAGATGGATTTGCATATGGTGATGTCATCCAAGCAGTGGGTCAAAGTTGGCTTCAACCCTCGTCTGCATATGAAAAGAGAAAAGGGGCGTGCAGGGCATGGCGGCCTTTTGCGGCGCTTGGATGACCCCTAGTTCGCATTAAACACCTCCACCCTCCTTCGGTGTGGGGCTCATGTTGGCTATGCCCCAGCCCCTTAAGCATTCAAGCTGATTTCTTGCAGCAGCTGGGCACTGTAACAGCTCCAGAGCTGCTTTGTAAGGCAAGTAAAAGGGTGTGGGCCCTGCAGCACTACCTGTAGTTTGCATTGTGCATTGGAAGGCACAAAGTAAGCAGACGGGAGACGTCAGGATAGTGCGCAAGGGCATAGAAGGGAGCGGCTCAAGAAAAGAGAAGTGGAAACAGACAGCAAACTAGGCTGGAGAGAGACCTGAGACAAAGAGATCTGAATTATACGAGAGCCGACCAAGGGAAACAAAAATTATGCAGTCAAGTTTCCCACATTTGGGGAAATCGCAGGAGCAGCACACCCAGAGTGCAATGGGTGAGCTTTGCCCTGGGAGAAGCACCTTCATGATCATAGTATCTCACCTGGCAGGTAAGTAGGAGTTGGGCTAGAGCTGGGGAGGGTCACTGCTCGGGCACCCCCCTGTCAAGTGAAGGAGATCCAACTGAGGCAGCGCAAGGGAACTCTCGAAAGAAGAACAAGGCTAGAGGAAGATCTGAGACAAAGAAATCTGACTTTTACCAGAGCTGACCAGAGGAAAGCACAAACACAGTCCCCCACTACCACAAATAATGCAGTCGAGTTTCCCACATTTGGGGAAATCACAGGGGTCAGCATACCCAGAATGCAATGAATGAACCTCACCCTGGGAGAACAATCTTCATGACCATGGTATCTCCTATGCAAAATAAGTATGATTTGGGATAGGGCTGGGGAGGGCCGCTGCTCAGGCACATCTCTGTCAAGTAAAGGAGATTCAACTGAGGCAGCACAAGGGAACTCTCATCTGGGGACAACAACTGCAGGGAGAACACATATTTTCAGATGAACATGGGAGGGCAGAAGGCTGCCTAATACTGAAGCACCCCCAAACAACAAACCAAATGCAACAACTAGTGCAAGCATTCCTGGGGGAAGGCCTGCAGCAGATGGATTTGCATATGGTTCTGTCATCCAAGCAGTGGGTCAAAGTTGGCTTCAACCCTCGTCTGCATATGAAAAGAGAAAAGGGGCGTGCAGGGCATGGCGGCCTTTTGCGGCGCTTGGATGACCCCTAGTTCGCATTAAACACCTCCACCCTCCTTCGGTGTGGGGCTCATGTTGGCTATGCCCCAGCCCCTTAAGCATTCAAGCTGATTTCTTGCAGCAGCTGGGCACTGTAACAGCTCCAGAGCTGCTCTGTAAGGCAAGTAAAAGGGTGTGGGCCCTGCAGCACTACCTGTAGTTCGCATTGTGCGTTGGAATGCACAAAGTAAGCAGACGGGAGAAGTCAGGATAGTGCGCAAGGGCATAGAAGGGAGCGGCTCAAGAAAAGAGAAGTGGAAACAGACAGCAAACTAGGCTGGAGAGAGACCTGAGACAAAGAGATCTGAATTATACGAGAGCCGACCAGGGGAAACACAAATTATGCAGTCAAGTGTCCCACATTTGGGGAAATCGCAGGAGCAACACACCCAGAGAGCAATGGGTGAGCCTTGCCCTGGGAGAAGCACCTTCATGATCATAGTATTTAACCTGGCAGGTAAGTAGGAGTTGGGCTAGAACTGGGGAGGGTCGCTGCTCGGGCACCCCCCTGTCAAGTGAAGGAGATCCAACTGAGACAGCACAAGAGAACTCTCAAAAGAAGAACAAGGCTAGAGGAATATCTGAGACAAAGAAATCTGACTTTTACCAGAGCTGACCAGAGGAAAGCACAAACACAGTCCCCCACTACCACAAATAATGCAGTCGAGTTTCCCACATTTGGGGAAATCACAGGGGTCAGCATACCCAGAATGCAATGAATGAACCTCACCCTGGGAGAACAATCTTCATGACCATGGTATCTCCTATGCAAAATAAGTATGATTTGGGATAGGGCTGGGGAGGGCCGCTGCTCAGGCACATCTCTGTCAAGTAAAGGAGATTCAACTGAGGCAGCACAAGGGAACTCTCATCTGGGGACAACAACTGCAGGGAGAACACATATTTTCAGATGAACATGGGAGGGCAGAAGGCTGCCTAATACTGAAGCACCCCCAAACAACAAACCAAATGCAACAACTAGTACAAGCATTCCTGGGGGAAGGTCTGCAGAAGACGCATTTGCATACAGTGATGTCATCCAAGCAGTGGGCCAAAGTTGGCTGGAACCCTCATCTGCATATGAAAAGAGAAAAGGGGTATGCAGGGCATGGCGGCCTTTTGCGGCGCTTGGATGACCCTTAGTTCGCATTAAACACCCCCACCCTCCTTCGGTGTGGGGCTCATGTTGGCTATGCCCCAGCCCCTTAAGCATTCAAGCTGATTTCTTGCAGCAGCTGGGCACTGTAACAGCTCCAGAGCTGCTTTGTAAGGCAAGTAAAAGGGTGTGGGCCCTGCAGCACTACCTGTAGTTTGCATTGTGCATTGGAAGGCACAAAGTAAGCAGACGGGAAAAGTCAGGATAATGCGCAAGGGCATAGAAGGGAGCGGCTCAAGAAAAGAGAAGTGGAAACAGACAGCAAACTAGGCTGGAGAGAGACCTGAGACAAAGAGATCTGAATTATACAAGAGTCGACCAAGGGAAACAAAAATTATGCAGTCATGTTTCCCACATTTGGGGAAATCGCAGGAGCAGCACACCCAGAGTGCAATGGGTGAGCCTTGCCCTGGGAGAAGCACCTTCATGATCATAGTATCTCACCTGGCATGTAAGTAGGAGTTGGGCTAGAGCTGGGGAGGGTCGCTGCTCGGGCACCCCCATGTCAAGTGAAGGAGATCCAACTGAGGCAGCGCAAGGGAACTCTCGAAAGAAGAACAAGGCTAGAGGAAGATCTGAGACAAAGAAATCTGACTTTTACCAGAGCTGACCAGAGGAAAGCACAAACACAGTCCCCCACTACCACAAATAATGCAGTCGAGTTTCCCACATTTGGGGAAATCACAGGGGTCAGCATACCCAGAATGCAATGAATGAACCTCACCCTGGGAGAACAATCTTCATGACCATGGTATCTCCTATGCAAAATAAGTATGATTTGGGATAGGGCTGGGGAGGGCCGCTGCTCAGGAACATCTCTGTCAAGTAAAGGAGATTCAACTGAGGCAGCACAAGGGAACTCTCATCTGGGGACAACAACTGCAGGGAGAACACATATTTTCAGATGAACATGGGAGGGCAGAAGGCTGCCTAATACTGAAGCACCCCCAAACAACAAACCAAATGCAACAACTAGTACAAGCATTCCTGGGGGAAGGCCTGCAGCAGATGGATTTGCATATGGTGATGTCATCCAAGCAGTGGGTCAAAGTTGGCTTCAACCCTCGTCTGCATATGAAAAGAGAAAAGGGGTGTGCAGGGCATGGCGGCCTTTTGCGGCGCTTGGATGACCCCTAGTTCGCATTAAACACCTCCACCCTCCTTCGGTGTGGTGCTCATGAGTGCTATGCCCCAGCCCCTTAAGCATTCAAGCTGATTTCTTGCAGCAGCTTGGGCACTGTAACAGCTCCAGAGCTCCTCTGTAAGGCAAGTAAAAGGGTGTGGGCCCTGCAGCACTACCTGTAGTTCGCATTGTGCGTTGGAATGCACAAAGTAAGCAGACGGGAAAAGTCAGGATAGTGCGCAAGGGCATAGAAGGGAGCGGCTCAAGAAAAGAGAAGTGGAAACAGAGAGCAAACTAGGCTGGAGAGAGACCTGAGACAAAGAGATCTGAATTATCTCAGAGCCGACCAGGGGAAACACAAATTATGCAGTCAAGTGTCCCACATTTGGGGAAATCGCAGGAGCAACACACCCAGAGTGCAATGGGTTAGCCTTGCCCTGGGAGAAGCACCTTCATGATCATAGTATCTCACTTGGCAGGTAAGTAGGAGTTGGGCTAGAGCTGGGGAGGGTCGCTGCTCGGGCACCCCCCTGTCAAGTGAAGGAGATCCAACTGAGACAGCACAAGAGAACTCTCAAAAGAAGAACAAGGCTAGAGGAAGATCTGAGGCAAAGAAATCTGACTTTTACCAGAGCTGACCAGAGAAAAGCACAAACACAGTCCCCCACTACCACAAATAATGCAGTCGAGTTTCCCACATTTGGGGAAATCACAGGGGTCAGCATACCCAGAATGCAATGAATGAACCTCACCCTGGGAGAACAATCTTCATGACCATGGTATCTCCTATGCAAAATAAGTATGATTTGGGATAGGGCTGGGGAGGGCCGCTGCTCAGGCACATCTCTGTCAAGTAAAGGAGATTCAACTGAGGCAGCACAAGGGAACTCTCATCTGGGGACAACAACTGCAGGGAGAACACATATTTTCAGATGAACATGGGAGGGCAGAAGGCTGCCTAATACTGAAGCACCCCCAAACAACAAACCAAATGCAACAACTAGTACAAGCATTCCTGGGGGAAGGCCTGCAGCAGATGGATTTGCATATGGTGATGTCATCCAAGCAGTGGGCCAAAGTTGGCTGGAACCCTCATCTGCACATGAAAAGAGAAAAGGGGTATGCAGGGCATGGCGGCCTTTTGCATTGTGCGTTGGAATGCACAAAGTAAGCAGACGAGAGAAGTCAGGATAGTGCGCAAGGGCATAGAAGGGAGCGGCTCAAGAAAAGAGAAGTGGAAACAGACAGCAAACTAGGCTGGAGAGAGACCTGAGACAAAGAGATCTGAATTATACGAGAGCCGACCAAGTTCAATCCCACCCAGGAACGTAATTGACCTTGTTATCAGATTTTGGTGATCTTTAAGTAGACAAGTCAAAATTTCAAACCCCCTCTTATGGTGTAGGGTACCTGGCCTTCTCTGATGTAATCAGAGTTAGATTTGATTCAGTGATTTTATAAAAACAGCTAGGAAGCACAATTTAGCAGTGGGTTGCAGAGAAAAAGAAATATGCTGGCAAAAAAATCCAATTGAGTGATTAAACAGCTCTTCATTTTCTGGCTTTATTTTTATGCTAACAAATTTGTTCTCCTGAAAAGTGTCCACAAAGCCAAGTCTCTGATTAACACCTTTGTAAGGATGGTTTTTCACCTATTACTAAATTAAACTTGCTTCATTGGAAAGGCAGCAAGATGCATCCTCATTTCAATGTCTACTGAAATAATACGGGTTGACACCAGGAAACATTAACGCCACTGCATCCTTGCTGCTTTCTCATGTGGAAGTCTGTTTAATGTGAAAACAAGGTGATATCTAATTAGCACACAGGTAAGGAATTAAGAAAATCTTTATTTAAGGGTGAAGATGTTGCTAACAAAATCGTTGCCCCAATGCATCATTGAAATTCAAGCTGAAAAGATGATTTTAATATATCACTTGTACATTTTGTATTGCTCTTCTGGTGACAATGTAGTTTGTTTTTGTCAATTACCATTTTAATAATAGGGTAAAGAAAATTAAGTGGATTTTTGAAAGAAAACAATACTGTCAATATACTATTAAAACAAATTAAAATGGTAAAAGTTATTGTACTTTAAGTAAAAATAAAAGAACCAAAATATCAATCCCAGTTTTGGATTACTTTAATTAACAAAAAAAAAATGCATATAGCAAAGGATAGTTTCAATCTGCCTACCTCTGGGTTATGGGCCCAGCATGCTTCCATTGCAGTACTCTGCTGCACATGTAAGTGCAAGAGAACCTGAAGCACTCACTCATCATGGAAAAGTACCAATGTGTTTCTTCGTTGGTTGGTGGAAGAAACATCTTACAAAAACTCTCCAGATTATTGACTTTTTAAAGTTTTTCTAGGAAACGTTCTAGATCAGGCCTGGCCAACCTGTGGCTCTCCAGCTGTTGTAAAACTACAAGTCCCATCATGCTTTGCCACAGTTTTGCTATTAGGGAAAGTTAAAACTGTGGCAGGGCATGCTGGGATGTGTAGTTTCACAACATCTGGAGAGCCACAGGTTGGCCAGGCCTGTTCTAGATAAATGCTTATTAGCCTTTGTCAGTATGTACTTTTTGCAAAGTGTCTCTGTGGCGCAATCGGTTAGTGTGTTCGGCTATTAACCAAAAGGTTGGTGGTTCAATCCCACCCAGGGACGTAATTGACCTTTTGATCAGATTTTGGTGATCTTTAAGTAGACAAGTCAAAATTTCAAACCCCCTGTTATGGTGTAGGGTACCTGGCCTTCTCTGATGTAATCAGAGTTAGATTTGATTCAGTGATTTTATAAAAACAGCTAGGAAGCACAATTTAGCAGTGGGTTGCAGAGAAAAAGAAATATGCTGGCAAAAAAATCCAATTGAGTGACTAATAGAGATGAGCGGGTTCGGTTCCTCGGAATCCGAACCCGCCCGAACTTCAGCTTTTTTTACACGGATCCGAGCGACTCGGATCTTCCCGCCTTGCTCGGTTAACCCGAGCGCGCCCGAACGTCATCATGACGCTGTCGGATTCTCGCGAGGCTCGGATTCTATCGCGAGACTCGGATTCTATATAAGGAGCCGCGCGTCGCCGCCATTTTCACACGTGCATTTAGATTGATAGGGAGAGGACGTGGCTGGCGTCCTCTCCATTTAGATTAGAAGAGAGAGAGTGAGATTGAGACAGAGACACTTGATTTACTGGAGCTTAGGAGTACTAGAGAGTGCAGAGTTTACTAGTGACTGACCACTGACCAGTGACCACCAGTGCAGTTTTATTTAATATAATCCGTTCTCTGCCTGAAAAAAACGATACACAGTGACTCAGTCACATACCATATCTGTGCTCAGCCCAGTGTGCTGCATCATCTATGTATAATATCTGACTGTGCTCACACAGCTTAATTGTGGGGGAGACTGGGGAGCAGTTATAGGTTATAGCAGGAGCCAGGAGTACATACATATTATTAAAATTAAACAGTGCACACTTTTGCTGCAGGCAGGAGTGCCACTGCCAGTGTGACTGACCAGTGACCTGACCACACTGACCACCAGTATAGTATACTATATTGTGATTGCCTGAAAAAGTTAAACACTCGTCGTGTGACTTGTGTGGTGTTTTTTTATTCTATAAAAAACTCATTCTGCTGACAGACAGTGTCCAGCAGGTCCGTCATTATATAATATATACCTGTCCGGCTGCAGTAGTGATATATATATATTTTTTATATCATTATTTATCATCCAGTCGCAGCAGACACAGTACGGTAGTTCACGGCTGTAGCTACCTCTGTGTCGGCACTCGGCAGTCCATCCATAATTGTATACCACCTACCCGTGGTTTTTTTTTTCTTCTTTATACATACTACATCTCATTATCATCCAGTCTATATTAGCAGCAGACACAGTACAGTACGGTAGTCCACGGCTGTAGCTACCTCTGTGTCGGCACTCGGCAGTCCATCCATAATTGTATACCACCTACCCGTGGTTTTTTTTTCTTTCTTCTTTATACATACTACATCTCATTATCAACCAGTCTATATTAGCAGCAGACACAGTACAGTACGGTAGTCCACGGCTGTAGCTACCTCTGTGTCGGCACTCGGCAGTCCGTCCATAATTGTATACCACCTACCCGTGGTTTTTTTTTCTTTCTTCTTTATACATACTACATCTCATTATCAACCAGTCTATATTAGCAGCAGACACAGTACAGTACAGTAGTCCACGGCTGTAGCTACCTCTGTGTCGGCACTCGGCAGTCCATCCATAATTGTATACCACCTACCCGTGGTTTTTTTTTTCTTCTTTATACATACTACATCTCATTATCATCCAGTCTATATTAGCAGCAGACACAGTACAGTACGGTATTCCACGGCTGTAGCTACCTCTGTGTCGGCACTCGGCAGTCCATCCATAATTGTATACCACCTACCCGTGGTTTTTTTTTCTTTCTTCTTTATACATACTACATCTCATTATCAACCAGTCTATATTAGCAGCAGACACAGTACAGTACGGTAGTCCACGGCTGTAGCTACCTCTGTGTCGGCACTCGGCAGTCCGTCCATAATTGTATACCACCTACCCGTGGTTTTTTTTTCTTTCTTCTTTATACATACTACATCTCATTATCATCCAGTCTATATTAGCAGCAGACACAGTACAGTACGGTAGTCCACGGCTGTAGCTACCTCTGTGTCGGAACTCGGCAGTCCGTCCATAATTGTATACCACCTACCCGTGGTTTTTTTTTCTTTCTTCTTTATACATACTACATCTCATTATCAACCAGTCTATATTAGCAGCAGACACAGTACAGTACGGTAGTCCACGGCTGTAGCTACCTCTGTGTCGGCACTCGGCAGTCCATCCATAATTGTATACCACCTACCCGTGGTTTTTTTTTCTTTCTTCTTTATACATACTACATCTCATTATCAACCAGTCTATATTAGCAGCAGACACAGTACAGTACGGTAGTCCACGGCTGTAGCTACCTCTGTGTCGGCACTCGGCAGTCCATCCATAATTGTATACTAGTATCCATCCATCTCCATTGTTTACCTGAGGTGCCTTTTAGTTGTGCCTATTAAAATATGGAGAACAAAAATGTTGAGGTTCCAAAATTAGGGAAAGATCAAGATCCACTTCCACCTCGTGCTGAAGCTGCTGCCACTAGTCATGGCCGAGACGATGAAATGCCAGCAACGTCGTCTGCCAAGGCCGATGCCCAATGTCATAGTACAGAGCATGTCAAATCCAAAACACCAAATATCAGTAAAAAAAGGACTCCAAAACCTAAAATAAAATTGTCGGAGGAGAAGCGTAAACTTGCCAATATGCCATTTACCACACGGAGTGGCAAGGAACGGCTGAGGCCCTGGCCTATGTTCATGGCTAGTGGTTCAGCTTCACATGAGGATGGAAGCACTCAGCCTCTCGCTAGAAAACTGAAAAGACTCAAGCTGGCAAAAGCACCGCAAAGAACTGTGCGTTCTTCGAAATCCCAAATCCACAAGGAGAGTCCAATTGTGTCGGTTGCGATGCCTGACCTTCCCAACACTGGACGTGAAGATCATGCGCCTTCCACCATTTGCACGCCCCCTGCAAGTGCTGGAAGGAGCACCCGCAGTCCAGCTCCTGATAGTCAGATTGAAGATGTCAGTGTTGAAGTACACCAGGATGAGGAGGATATGGGTGTTGCTGGCGCTGGGGAGGAAATTGACAAGGAGGATTCTGATGGTGAGGTGGTTTGTTTAAGTCAGGCACCCGGGGAGACACCTGTTGTCCGTGGGAGGAATATGGCCGTTGACATGCCTGGTGAAAATACCCAAAAAATCAGCTCTTCGGTGTGGAAGTATTTCACCAGAAATGCGGACAACATTTGTCAAGCCGTGTGTTCCCTTTGTCAAGCTGTAATAAGTAGGGGTAAGGACGTTAACCACCTCGGAACATCCTCCCTTATACGTCACCTGCAGCGCATTCATAATAAGTCAGTGACAAGTTCAAAAACTTTGGCCGACAGCGGAACCAGTCCACTGACCAGTAAATCCCTTCCTCTTGTAACCAAGCTCACGCAAACCACCCCACCAACTCCCTCAGTGTCAATTTCCTCCTTCCCCAGGAATGCCAATAGTCCTGCAGGCCATGTCACTGGCAATTCTGACGAGTCCTCTCCTGCCTGGGATTCCTCCGATGCATCCTTGCGTGTAACGCCTACTGCTGCTGGCGCTGCTGTTGTTGCTGCTGGGAGTCGATGGTCATCCCAGAGGGGAAGTTGTAAGCCCACTTGTACTACTTCCAGTAAGCAATTGACTGTCCAACAGTTCTTTGCGAGGAAGATGAAATATCACAGCAGTCATCCTGCTGCAAAGCGGATAACTGAGGCCTTGACAACTATGTTGGTGTTAGACGTGCGTCCGGTATCCGCCGTTAGTTCACAGGGAACTAGACAATTTATTGAGGCAGTGTGCCCCCGTTACCAAATACCATCTAGGTTCCACTTCTCTAGGCAGGCGATACCGAGAATGTACACGGACGTCAGAAAAAGACTCACCAGTGTCCTAAAAAATGCAGTTGTACCCAATGTCCACTTAACCACGGACATGTGGACAAGTGGAGCAGGGCAGGGTCAGGACTATATGACTGTGACAGCCCACTGGGTAGATGTATGGACTCCCGCCGCAAGAACAGCAGCGGCGGCACCAGTAGCAGCATCTCGCAAACGCCAACTCTTTCCTAGGCAGGCTACGCTTTGTATCACCGCTTTCCAGAATACGCACACAGCTGAAAACCTCTTACGGCAACTGAGGAAGATCATCGCGGAATGGCTTACCCCAATTGGACTCTCCTGTGGATTTGTGGCATCGGACAACGCCAGCAATATTGTGTGTGCATTAAATATGGGCAAATTCCAGCACGTCCCATGTTTTGCACATACCTTGAATTTGGTGGTGCAGAATTTTTTAAAAAACGACAGGGGCGTGCAAGAGATGCTGTCGGTGGCCAGAAGAATTGCGGGACACTTTCGGCGTATAGGCACCACGTACAGAAGACTGGAGCACCACCAAAAACTACTGAACCTGCCCTGCCATCATCTGAAGCAAGAAGTGGTAACGAGGTGGAATTCAACCCTCTATATGCTTCAGAGGTTGGAGGAGCAGCAAAAGGCCATTCAAGCCTATACAATTGAGCACGATATAGGAGGTGGAATGCACCTGTCTCAAGTGCAGTGGAGAATGATTTCAACGTTGTGCAAGGTTCTGATGCCCTTTGAACTTGCCACACGTGAAGTCAGTTCAGACACTGCCAGCCTGAGTCAGGTCATTCCCCTCATCAGGCTTTTGCAGAAGAAGCTGGAGACATTGAAGGAGGAGCTAACACGGAGCGATTCCGCTAGGCATGTGGGACTTGTGGATGGAGCCCTTAATTCGCTTAACAAGGATTCACGGGTGGTCAATCTGTTGAAATCAGAGCACTACATTTTGGCCACCGTGCTCGATCCTAGATTTAAAACCTACCTTGGATCTCTCTTTCCGGCAGACACAAGTCTGCTGGGGTTGAAAGACCTGCTGGTGAGAAAATTGTCAAGTCAAGCGGAACGCGACCTGTCAACATCTCCTCCTTCACATTCTCCCGCAACTGGGGGTGCGAGGAAAAGGCTCAGAATTCCGAGCCCACCCGCTGGCGGTGATGCAGGGCAGTCTGGAGCGACTGCTGATGCTGACATCTGGTCCGGACTGAAGGACCTGACAACGATTACGGACATGTTGTCTACTGTCACTGCATATGATTCTCTCAACATTGAAAGAATGGTGGAGGATTATATGAGTGACCGCATCCAAGTAGGCACGTCACACAGTCCGTACTTATACTGGCAGGAAAAAGAGGCAATTTGGAGGCCCTTGCACAAACTGGCTTTATTCTACCTAAGTTGCCCTCCCACAAGTGTGTACTCCGAAAGAGTGTTTAGTGCCGCCGCTCACCTTGTCAGCAATCGGCGTACGAGGTTACATCCAGAAAATGTGGAGAAGATGATGTTCATTAAAATGAATTATAATCAATTCCTCCGGGGAGACATTGACCAGCAGCAATTGCCTCCACAAAGTACACAGGGAGCTGAGATGGTGGATTCCAGTGGGGACGAATTGATAATCTGTGAGGAGGGGGATGTACACGGTGATATATCGGAGGATGATGATGAGGTGGACATCTTGCCTCTGTAGAGCCAGTTTGTGCAAAGAGAGATTAATTGCTTCTTTTTTGGGGGGGGTCCAAACCAACCCGTCATATCAGTCACAGTCGTGTGGCAGACCCTGTCACTGAAATGATGGGTTGGTTAAAGTGTGCATGTCCTGTTTTGTTTATACAACATAAGGGTGGGTGGGAGGGCCCAAGGACAATTCCATCTTGCACCTCTTTTTTCTTTTATTTTTCTTTGCGTCATGTGCTGTTTGGGGAGGGTTTTTTGGAAGGGACATCCTGCGTGACACTGCAGTGACACTCCTAGATGGGCCCGGTGTTTGTGTCGGCCACTAGGGTCGCTTATCTTACTCACACAGTCAGCTACCTCATTGCGCCTCTTTTTTTCTTTGCGTCATGTGCTGTTTGGGGAGGGTTTTTTGGAAGGGACATCCTGCGTGACACTGCAGTGACACTCCTAGATGGGCCCGGTGTTTGTGTCGGCCACTAGGGTCGCTTATCTTACTCACACAGTCAGCTACCTCATTGCGCCTCTTTTTTTCTTTGCGTCATGTGTTGTTTGGGGAGGGTTTTTTGGAAGGGACATCCTGCGTGACACTGCAGTGCCACTCCTAGATGGGCCCGGTGTTTGTGTCGGCCACTAGGGTCGCTTATCTTACTCACACAGCTACCTCGGTGCAAATTTTAGGACTAAAAATAATATTGTGAGGTGTGAGGTATTCAGAATAGACTGAAAATGAGTGGAAATTATGGTTTTTGAGGTTAATAATACTTTGGGATCAAAATGACCCCCAAATTCTATGATTTAAGCTGTTTTGTAGGGTTTTTTGAAAAAAACACCCGAATCCAAAACACACCCGAATCCGACAAAAAAAATTCGGTGAGGTTTTGCCAAAACGCGGTCGAACCCAAAACACGGCCGCGGAACCGAACCCAAAACCAAAACACAAAACCCGAAAAATTTCCGGCGCTCATCTCTAGTGATTAAACAGCTCTTCATTTTCTGGCTTTACTTTTATGCTAACAAAGTTGTTCTCTGAAAAAAGTGTCCACAAAGCCAAGTCTCTGATTAACACCTTTGTAGGGATGGTTTTTCACCTATTACTAAATTAAACTTGCTTCATTGGAAAGGCAGCAAGAAACACTAGACTAATTGGAGGTGCGCCCTAAAGCAAATTACAATGTTAGGATTAGGGGGTTCGGAAAGACCTCTAGTGTATACTGTCACGATCCGGGTATCTGGACGCCATAACTTACCTTTCAGATGCCTCCTAAGGCTGGCTCAGCGCTCCAGGACCGGATCCCATCTGTTATTCTGATGTCCCCATTCCTGCCTCCTCTCCTGTCACTCTGAGACGCTGTCACAGCGGCGCCATGTTACATCTTGAATGGCATCTCCCGCGGCCTCCGCCGCCGTCCCTGAGTTTCTGCATGCAGGATGTCAGAGTGGCGCTTATGTCAGCCGCGGCCTCCGCTGTTGCCCGCGTGGTTCAAATGTGCACTCATCAGTCTGGCGTCTCCTGTTTACTGTGGCCGGCGCCGCCATTGCTGTTAAAGTTCCCACATGGATTATCAAACCAATCTTCCCTCCAAGTGTCTGCATGGGCGCAGCCATGTTGGATTCTGTCACCTGTTCATTTCCACCAATCCGATGTTTCCATTGTAATCTGCATAATTGCCTAGCCAATCCCTTCCTTGCTGCAGGTATAAGTATTCTGTGCCTGAGCAAGGAAGGCGTCAGTGATTTGGTTGTCAAACCTAGTTCCAGTTTGTCTCTCTCCCGTGGTTGTTTTCCAGGTTCCAGTTACCATCTCCAAACCTCCACTAAAGAGACCCGCTCTAGTCTACCACCTGCGGTGCAGCCTGACTCTCCAGTCCTCTGGGACTCATCTGTTTCCAGTTACAGATTTACCTGCTTCCAGCCTAGCTTCCAGCAGAGATCAGCTCTTCTTAAAGTGCCGGTATCATTTCCGCAGATTACCACTCACCACCGGCACTATTATTTCACCGCTCTCAAACTCCATATATCAATCATATTTCATCGCTCTCAAGCTTCATTTATTATTTGGCTGGTTCCATCCAGCAATCCACTCCGTGCTTACATCAGTCTGGTTTCAGCCAGTACCCACAGCAGCCATTTTATCCACAGCAGCCCAGCTTTTCCTGGAACACCAGCTAGTATGATCCTGGGCTATCTCCATTGCTACAGTCGGGCCTAGTAAGGACTTTCCAACTAGAAGATAATAAGAACTGTCTCATACTACCAGAGCCCTGTGGTCCTTGCCCTCCTGTAGTACCCAGGAACTGTATTATTTCTCTGCTGATTTTATGTTTCTCTTTTATTACTGCTGTGATGCATGGAGTTTGTCAAAATAAACATCATTGACTTTTATCCTGGTTGTCGTGGGCACGCCTTCGGGCAATTCTTCTACATTTAACTTACATGTCCAGGGGTCTGATACAACCTCCCAGGTTCCACTACACCTCAGCCCCTACAACTGAGGCTGCCTCCAGTCAGCTCAGGCCCTCAGTTGTGACATATACACTGTATATACATTTTAAGATAGGAAGGTACAAATTACATATTCACATTGCATCTATGGGCTGGATTCAAATGTCCCTTTCCTCCCTCAATCGTGCCCGTCAGCAGCTATTCTATTCTATATAAGGAGCCACGCGTCGCCGCCATTTTCACTTGTGCATTGGAGATGATAGGGAGAGGACGTGCAGCGTTTTCTCAGTTTCTGTGTTCAGTGTGCTGCAAATATCTGTGCTCAGTGTGCTTGCAAATATCTGTGCTCAGTGTGCTTGCAAATATCTGTGCTCAGTGTGCTGAAAATATCTACGTTCTCTGCCTGAAAAATGCTCCATATCTGTGCTGCATTGTATTATATAGTATGAGGACAGGGCAGAATTTTGCTGACCACCAGTATATAATAATTAGCAGTACGGTACAGTAGGCCACTGCTCTACCTACCTCTGTGTCGTCAAGTATACTATCCATCCATACCTGTGGTGTATTTTAGTAGTTGTGCGCAGTATATATAGTAGGAGGACAGGGCAGAATTTTGCTGACCACCAGTATATAATATATAGCAATACGGTACAGTAGGCCACTGCTCTACCTACCTCTGTGTCGTCAAGTATACTATCCATCCATACCTGTGGTGTATTTTAGTAGTTGTGCGCACTATATATAGTAGGAGGACAGTGCAAAATTTTGCTGACCACCAGACTTCTACTTAAGTCCAATGGTGTAGGATGTGCAAAGCTGTTTGGCTGTGCATTTATTGATCTAAGCATGCATTTTTATCAAAGCGTGATAAAATTGACACATAACGCAGCGTTCAATCAGCGTTAATTTATCTTCAGCTGATATCGATTGTGAATTGACGTTTCTTCTCTTCTTGTCACCTACAGGTAATTACAATTGACTACAACCACCAATCTATTCTGCTGCACTATATCTATATATGCAAAGCTAATTCTGCTGGGTAATTACAATTGACTACAACCACCAATCTATTCTGCTGCACTATATCTATATATGCAAAGCTAATTCTGCTGGGTAATGCAAATTGAAACATTATTGCATAGTATGTGATTTTGAAGTACTTTTTTAAAGTTTTGAATGATATAGACCCAGTTTAATCTTTGTGGAATGCCTGGTTGTTGTTTTTAAGGTAATTTATTGCCTGGCATTTGAGGGGGTGGGGTGTGGTTACAGATTTCAATTATTGGTTTCACTTGTAATAGTCTTCTACTAAAGTCCAATGGTGTAGGCTGTGCAAAGCCATTTGGCTGTGCATTTATTGATCTAAGCGTGCATTTTTATAAAAGCGTGATAAAATTGACACATAACAGCAGTGTTCAATTAGCGTTCAATCGAAGTGAAAAAGAAGGAAAACAGAAGCACACCAATCTAACAAAACAAAGAAAACTGAAGAACTAATAACAAATGTGAGTCACTTACTCCTCAGATCACTCACCTCCTGATTGTTGCATCTGATTACATAGCACAGAACTACCTTACTTGGACATTTCATAAACCATCCATTTCACCTACAAATGCCTGTATCTGTATTATTGTAATTTTGTTTTTTAAGCACAGCTGCACCAATGCAATTTTACCTGCAAACACTTAAAACATCTAACATAATTACCATTGCTTCTTAAACCTCACACAATCCTTTCATTTCTTACACTCCAAATACATTTCTGCACCCACTTTATCTACGCTTTTGACTCATTTCATACTAAATCTACACCCCTTGAGCCTACACTGCTTTTCTCACCTGCATTTCTACAATTCTTCTGCTCGGATTCCCTTACAGTCTCCTCTCCTACTTCCACTTTCCCTCAACCTATTTACCTACTTAACACTATGTCAATGCTTTCTTATACTCCCCACATCACTCAGTGTCTACCTAATAATGTATCTTTATCCTTCCCCCCTAGTCTCCTCCACTGTCTCCCCTCCATCCCTCTGTTTCCTTCCCCCACCTTTCCTGTTACCCCACTTTCATTCACCTCTGCCCCATGGTCCTGCTACCCCACAACTCAGCCCTGCTCCCTCTCTCCCTTCCCTGTCACCTCCCCACACCCCCATTCACATCACACTGACCTCCCTCCCTGCCCACCTCCTGCAGTTTCCCCTCCTATCTCAGGCACCCGTACCATCACTACTCTCTCATCCCTGCCCTCAAAGTTAATCCCACCTCATCGCTACAGCAACCCTGAAAATCTAATTCACATCTCTCCCACAAACTCATACCCCCTATCCTGTGCCCTCTGGAATGCCAGATCCGTTTGTAACAAACTGGTCCCCACTCATGACCTTTTCATTTCCAACTCCCTACACCTACTAGCCATTACTGAAACTTGGATTACGCCCTCTGACACTACTTCTGCTGCTGCTCTCTCTGCTGGGGGCCTTACATTCACACACACACCCCCCGACCTGGGGGTCGCCATGGGGGTGGTGTTGGAGTCCTTATACCTTCTAGTTACTCCTACCAACTCATACCACCAGAACCATCCCTTATATTATCTACATTTGAGGTCCACTCCATATGTCTCTTCCAACCAGTCCATCTTAGAGTAGCTGTCATTTACCGCCCCCCTGGCACTGCTTCCAAATTCATCGACAACTTTGCTTCCTGGCTTCCTCACTTCCTCTCTTCTGACATTCCCACCATTATCCTAGGCGATTTCAACATCCCTATTGACATCCCCACACAATCCCCTGCCTCTAAACTCCTTAACCTCACCTCTTCACTTGGTCTCTCCCAGTGGACCTCCTCACCCTCCCATGTGAATGGGAGCTCACTGGATCTGGTCTTCACTCACCGCTGTGATATTTCTGATTTTTCCAACTCCCCATTTCCCCTCTCTGACCACCACCTGCTCTCCTTCAACCTATCTCTCTCGACTTCCCCATCTCAACCTCCTAAGGCTACCATCACTAAGCGTAACATTGAAGCTATTGACACCACATTCCTTTCCTCCCTGTTTGACTCACTTCTCTCTCCTATTCTCTCTCTCTCTCATGCCCTGAACAAGCCACTTCCTCATACAATGCTTCCCTTACTTCTGCTCTTGACTCTGTTGCTCCACCAACCACTGTTCACCCTCGCAAATTAACACCTCAACCCTGGCACACCAAATGCACCAGATATCTGCAAAAATGCTCACGTACTGCTGAGCGACACTGGAGGAAATCACGCTCTAAGGCAGACTTCCTCCATTTCAAACTTATGCTCTCATCCTTCAGTGCTGCCCTTTCTCTTGCTAAACAGTCATACTTCAAGAACCTCATCTCCTCCCAGTCTTCCAACCCCCGGCGCCTCTTTGCCACTCTCAACTCACTCCTCTGCCCACCTCCACCTCGTCTCCCTTCCTCACTCTCTGCTCTTGACTTTGCCACTTACTTCACATCCAAAATTGACTCCATACGTCAGGACATCACATCACACCAGACTATCAGTAACCAGCCTTCTCCCATCCCTTACCAACCCTCCCCATCCCTCGCACCAACTCTGTCATCTTTCTCCCATGCATCTGGAGAGGAAGTCATGGCCCTCATTCGTTCCTGTCCCCTCACCACCTCCCCACTTGACCCTATCCCCTCCCGCCTCCTCTGCCACATCTCTTCTTCTGCTTGTTCCCATCTTTCCCACCTTCTCAATCTCTCCCTCTCATCAGGCACTGTCCCCTCTGCCTTCAAGCACGCTCTCATCTCTCCTATTCTTAAAAAACCTAACCTTGATCCAAACACTCTCTCCAACTACCGACCCATCTCTCTTCTCCCTTTTGCCTCCAAACTCCTTGAGCGAATTGTCTACAACCGCCTTACTTCCTTTCTTTCCTCACACTCACTGCTTGACCCATTCCAGTCTGGCTTCCGTCCTCTCCACTCCACTGAAACTGCCCTTACAAAAGTATGCAATGACCTCCATGCTGCTAAATCTAAGGGACACTACTCTCTACTTATTCTACTTGATCTCTCTGCTGCTTTTGACACTGTGGACCATCCTCTCCTACTGCAAATCCTTCACTCCATTGGTCTGCGTAACACTGCCCTCTCTTGGTTGTCGTCCTACCTTTCTGACCGTCATTCTCTGTCTCCTCTCATGACTCCACCTCCCCCTCACTTCCACTAACTGTAGGGGTACCCCAAGGTTCTGTCCTTGGTCCTCTTCTCTCTCTATACGTCCTCACTAGGTAAGCTCATTAGTTCTTTTGGTTTCCAATATCATCTCTATGCTGATGACACTCAAATCTATCTTTCCTCTCCAGACCTCTCCCCTACTCTCCTCACTCGTATCTCCAACTGTCTCTCTGCTATCTCTTCCTGGATGTCCCAGCGCTTTCTTAAACTTAACATGTCTAAGACCGAGCTGATCATCTTCCCTCCCTCCCGCATAACCTCACCTCCTACAATCTCATTATCTATTGATGGCACTACTATCTCCTCTACCCCCCAAGTGCGCTGTCTTGGAGTAATCCTTGACTCCTCCCTCTCCTTCAAACCACACATTCAGCACCTCTCACAAACCTGCCGTTTTCATCTAAAAAATATTTCCAGGATCAGACCCTTTCTGACCCAGGATGCTACTAAGACTCTTATCCACTCACTGGTCATCTCCAGACTGGACTACTGTAATCTCCTCCTGACTGGCATTTCTGACAAATACCTCTCTCCACTCCAATCTATCCTCAATGCTGCTGCCCGGCTCATTTTCCTCACCAAATGCACTACGTCCACCTCTCCTCTCTTACTAGTCCTTCACTGGCTCCCCTTCCCATTCAGAATCCATTTCAAGCTTCTCACACTTGCTTACAAAACCCTCACCCACTCCTCTCCCATCTACATCTCTGATCTTATCTCGCTTTACACTCCCACCCGTCCTCTTCGCTCTGCTAATGCACGCCGACTCTCCTGCCTACGGATTACTTCCTCCCACTCCTACCTCCAAGATTTTTCATGCGCTGCACCACTTCTCTGGAATTCCCTACCTCTCCCCCTCAGACTCTCCACCTCTCTACAAAACTTCAAATGGGCTCTCAAGACCCACTTCTTCACCAAACCCAGCCAAATCTCATCCTAAACCTCTGTTCCACACTCTCTATGTACCCCATCTGTCTCACCCCTGTCTTTCTACCCCTCCCCTTTAGAATGTAAGCTCTCATGAGCAGGGCCCTCTTCCCTCATGTGCTTACTCTTTTCTTACTTTAATAATCTTCAGCAGCACCAAATCCAGCAGTCTTCTGCCACCTGATACTTATTCCAGTGTCATCTGCTGATGTAGCTATGTTTATTTACCCTGTACTTGACCTATATTGTCATCAACTGTAAGTTGCTGTTTTCCTGTTTGATTATTTGTTTATGTACTCTGTAATTTGGTGCTGCGGAACCCTTGTGGCGCCATATAAATAAAGGATAATAATAATAAATAATATAATATATAGCAGTACGGTACAGTAGGCCACTGCTCTACCTACCTCTGTGTCGTCAAGTATACTATCCATCCATACCTGTGGTGCATTTTAGAAAAAAAACATATCTCGGCAGAGCAATCTATAAATCCATCATTTTTCAGACAGCAACAGTGGGTATTGTAATAGTCACCCAATCCATCACTTTTATAGGGTTACATGCATCCACATGCTACAGCCTGTCTCAATAATTTTACTGTCACGGTGTGTGTGTTTGTGTTTTTATTTGGGTATTTTTTGTTGTTGTAGAACTACAGGTACCAGCGAGCCCGTTATTTCCCCGCCTGCTGGTACTTGAGGTTCTCCAAGTACCAGCAAGCGGGGGAGGCTTGCTGGGCCTTGTAGTTCCACAACAAAAAAACAATATTCTTTTTTTACACATATGGCTATCAGCCCGTCGCCCACCACCCAGGGGTGCTGGGGACAGCCTCGGGCTTCACCCCTGGCCCTTGGGTGCCTCGAGGGGAGGAACCTCTTGATTAAAGGGGTCCCCACTCCTCCAGGGAACCCCGGCCAGGGGTGACTAGTTGGAGGGGTAATGCCAGGGCCGCAGGGACCTACATAAAAGTGTCCCCTGGCTGTGGCATTATCTCTCTGGCTAGTGGAGCCCGGTGCTGGTTTTAAAAATATGGGGGACCCCTACATCTTTTGTCCCACGTATTTTTGGAACCAGGACCCGTCTAAGAGCCCGGTGCTGGTTGTCTAAATACGGGGAACCTCTGTCCAATTTTTCCCCCAGTATTTAAATAACCAGGACCGGCTCAAAGAGGCTGGTTATACTAAGGAGGGGGGACCTCACACATTTTTTTTAACCCATTCAGACCCTTCTCCTTTAAGTTAATGGAAGCCCTGGACAACAAAATTGCATTCATGTCCTCCTCCCTCACCCTTCCCAGTCCCAAACACTCATTTTTTTTCTTTAAAAATTTATAATATATCACATGAGCAGGCAGGCAGCGGGCATTGGCGGCATTGGACTGAGATAGAAATTAGTGGTGGAGGGCTGGGTCAGTTGATTGTGGGAGAGTTTGTAAGCCATTGGCGGTGGCAGTGGGTATCGGCTCAGAGGCAGTAGCGGGCATTGGCTAAGGGTCATCGGCAGGATTCGGCGGACATTATGGCTGTAGTGCCTCACTAGCCACTGACCTCACCGCACGCCACTGTGGGACAGATGTAACATGCAGAGAGAGGTAGATTTTGGGAGAAGGAATGTCCTAGCATAACTGTTAATTGCAGTGTAATACTGTAATTCAACTGTGCAGCATTTGTGGCTAAATGTCAAAGAAGCCAGTATTTACCCTGCATGCAAAACAATAAATGTATTTGCACATACCTCCCAACTAACCCAATTTTTGCAGGACAGTCACTGTTTTTGGGAATGTCCAGCTAACCCAAACAACCCCCCCCCCCCAGTGTCCCATAGTCATGGGGAAGGGGGGGGGGGTGGAAGGCTCCCTGTAGCTTGCACATTGTGGGTAATTCAGACCTGATCGCTAGGGTGTGTTTTTTGCATCCCTGTGATCAGGTGGTTGCCGCCTACAGCGGAAGGGAAAATTTGCTGTGCAGGTGTGTGATCACATGTGCACAAGAGCTGCACAGCTCAGCACTTACTCAGCCATTGAGGTGACGTCACAAATCCTCCCACAAAACGCCGGGTCCCTCCAGTGTTATTCCGGACACTCCCTAGAAACATTCAGTTGCCACCCACACAAACACCCTCTTCTTGTCAATCTTCTTGTGATCTCCGGACCGTCGCACCTACGCATTGTGGCGCATACGCATGTGCAGTGCAGACCTGATTGCCCGCTGGGTGAAAATAAATTGAAGCGATCTGGTCTGAATAAGCCCCAATGTCTATTCACGGGAGACAGAGGGGCTGGGGCATGGTCAGCAGCTCACAGAGCACCTATAATGACAAAAATGGGAGACATGGCTCATGATCGCGATATACCTGCGAAGGTACGCCCTCTACTGATTGACAGGCAGAGGCATTCGCATTTTCTGCGGGGCACCCGGAGAAAATGTAGGCACATGCACAGGATGGACCCTGCGTATATGCCCCCATCCTCTTCATAGTTTTTGGGGTTGAAACCAAAGTGGAAACAGACAGCAAACTAGGCTGGAGAGAGACCTGAGACAAAGAGATCTGAATTATACGAGAGCCGACCAGGGGAAAAACAAATTATGCAGTCAAGTTTCTGCCGTTATGTGTAAAAAGTGTACGCTGCCTGCCGCTATGTTTAACAAGGGCAGGCTGTCTGCCGTTATGTGAAAAAAAATGTACGCTGTCTGCCGCTATGTGTAACAAGGGCACGCTGTCTGCCGTTGTGTAAAAAAGGGGGATGCTGTCTGCCGTAATGTGTAAAAAGGGGACGCTGTCTGCTGTAATGTGTAAAAAGAGGACGCTGTCTGCTGTAATGTGTAAAAAGAGGAATCTGTCCGCCGTGAGGTGTAAAAGGGTCTCTACCTGGTGTAGTGGTGCTACTGTGCGGCGTAATTTGAATAATGGAGACTACTGTGCACCGTTTTATGAATTGGTATTATTTTGTGGCCACACCCCTTAACCACGAAGCCACGCCACTATGTTTTTTTGCGCGCGCCTACAGCGCGCACTGCCCCTGTTTTGCATGCAGGGGTGGGGCTCCAATGCAGTTTCTTGCACACACTGCTAAAATGTCTAGTTACGGCACTGTTGCTAGGTATCCACTTCCCTGAGCAGGCCCCCCTCACCAGATCCTCTCCAGGGGTGAGGGGGTGGACTTGGATGGGAAGGGATGGGGGGGGGGGCCCAAGCCATTTTGTCGCACATGGGCCCACTGCTCGCTAGTTCCACCACTGGGGGGCACGTCTAAAACTCTTCAGTCAGTTCTGGATTCATTCGGACCTGGACTCGTGGGTTTTACAAATAGTGTCCCAAGGGTACAAACTGGGGTTTCAAGAAGTTCCCCCTCACCGATTGTTCAAATCAGCCTTAGTCAGCAGGGAGAAGGTTTTTATTCAAGCCTCTTCGTGGTCCCGAAGCCGGACGGCTCAGTCAGACCAATCTTAAATCTGAAATCCCTTAATTTCTACCTAAAGAAATTCAATTTCAAGATGGAATCTCTCAGGGTAGTGATCTCCAGTCCGGGGGATAAAGGAGATTTCCTGGTTTTGGTAGACATAAAGGATGCCTACTTACATGTTCCCATTTAGCCACTGCATCAAGCTACCTGAGGTTTGCAATTCAGGATTGTCATTACCAATTTCAGACGTTGCCGTTTGGTCTGTCCACGGCTCCGAGGATTTTCACCAGGGTGATGGCGGAAATGATGGTTCTCCTTCGCAAGCAAGGAGTCACAATTATCCCGTACTTGGATGATCTCCTGATAAAGGCGAGATCCAGGTACCAGTTGGTGCAAAACATCTACTCTCCCTGACAGTTCTTTAACAACATGGTTGGCTCCTAAACTTGCCAAAATCGCAGTTGGTCCTAATGACGCGGTTGTTGTTTTTGGGAGTGATACTGGACACAGAAGAGGTTTTCTTCTAGTGGAATGGCTCTGGAGATCCAGAGTCTGGTCAAACAAATTCTGAAACCAGCAAGAGTGTTAATCCATCAAGGCATTCGGTTGCTGGGGAAGATGGTTGCGGCCTACGAGGCCATTCAGTTTGGCAGGCTCCATGCCAGAGTGTTCCAGTGGGACCTGTTGGACAAGTGGTCCGGATCCCACCTACACATGCACCGGAGGATAATCCTGTCTTCCAAGACCAGAATCTCACTCCATTGGTGGCTGCACAGTTCTCACCACCTAGAGGGGCGATGGTTTGGGATCCAGGACGGGATCCTAGGGACCACGGATGCAACCCTCCGAGGCTGGGGAGCAGTCACACAGGGGGAAAACATCCAAGGAAGATGGTCAAGTCAGGAAAGTTGTCTCCACATAAATGTTCTGGAGTTAAGGGCCATTTAATAACTGCAGACACAGTACGCACTGGGACGGGTGCCCAGCATCCTCTACGGACTAAGAGAAAAGGATTTACCAGTAGGTATTAAAATCCTATTTTCTCTAAAGTCCTAGAGGATGCTGGGGACTCCGTAAGGACCATGGGGATAGACGGGCTCCGCAGGAGACATGGGCACTTTAAGAAAGACTTTAGTTCTGGGTGTGCACTGGCTCCTCCCTCTATGCCCCTCCTCCAGACCTCAGTTTGATACTGTGCCCAGTGGAGACTGGGTGCTTTTCATGAGCTCTCCTGAGCTTTCTGACAGAAAGTATTTTGTTAGGTTTTTAATTTTCAGGGAGCACTGCTGGCAACAGACTCCCTCATCGAGGGACTGAGGGGAGAGAAGCAGCCCTACTCTCTGAGTTGCAAGGTCCTGCTTCTTAGGCTACTGGACACCATTAGCTCCAGAGGGATTGGTACGCAGGATCTCACCCTCGCCGTCCGTCCCAGAGCCGCGCCTCCGTCCCCCTCGCAGAGCCGGAAGATAGAAGCCGGGTGAGTATGAGAAGAAAAGAAGACTTCAGAGGCGGCAGAAGACTTCATGATCTTCACTGAGGTAACGCACAGCACTGCAGCTGTGTGCCTTTGCTCCCATACACCTCACATACTCCGGTCACTGTAAGGGTGCAGGGCGCAGGGGGGGCGCCCTGGGCAGCAATATAAACCTATTTCGCAAAAATATAACATATATACAGCTGGGCACTGTATATATGTATGAGCCCCCACCAATTTTACAGTTTAAGCGGGACAGAAGCCCGCCTCTGAGGGGGCGGGGCTTCTCCCTCAGCACTCACCAGCGCCATTTTTTCTCCACAGCACCGCTGAGAGGAAGCTCCCCGGACTCTACCCTGCTTATACCACGTTAGACAAGAGGGTTGAAAAGAGGGGGGGGGGCACATAATTCGCAAATTACATACAGCAGCACTACTGGGCAAACATTAAGTTACTGTTTTATTCCTGGGTTATATAGCGCTGGGGTGTGTGCTGGCATACTCCCTCTCTGTCTCTCCAAAGGGCCTTGTGGGGAAACTGTCTTCAGAAAAAGCATTCCCTGTGTGTGTGGTGTGTCGGTACACGTGTGTCGACATGTCTGAGGAAGAAGGCTATATTAGAGAGGAGCGGGAGCAAATGAATGTGGTGTCTCCGCCGACAGCTGATTGGATGGATATGTGGAATGTTTTAAATGCTAGTGTAAACTCATTGCACAAAAGATTAGACAAGGCAGAAGCTTTGGGACAGTCAGGGTCTCAACCCATGCCTGATCCTATGTTGCAGGGACTGTCAGGGTCTCATAAGCGCCCACTATCCCAGTTTGTTGACACAGATACCGACACGGATTATGACTCCAGTGTCGATTACGATGATGCAAAGTTACAGCCAAAATTGGCAAAATCCATTCGATTTATGATTATGGCAATAAAAAAGGTTTTGCACATCACAGAGTAACCCCCTGTCGCTGACAAGAGGGTACATATGTACAAGGGAAAGAAGCCTGAGGTAACCTTTCCCCCCTCACACGAGCTGAACGAGTTATGTGAAAAAGCTTGGAAATCTCCAGATAAAAGACTGCAGATTTCCAAAAGGATTCTTATGGCGTATCCTTTCCCATCAACGGATAGGTTACGATGGGAATCCTCCCCTAGGGTGGACAAAGCATTAACACGCTTATCCAAGAAGGTAGCCCTCCCGTCCCAGGATACGGCTACCCTCAAAGAGTGTGCTGACCGCAAACAGGAGATTACCCTGAAGTCCATTTATACACATTCAGGTACCTTACTCAGACCGGCAATTGCGTCGACCAGGGTGTGTAGTGCTGTAGCGGCATGGACAAATGCCTTATCTGAGGGGATGGATAGCCTAGACAAGGATACTATTTTATTGACCCTGAGGCATATAAGAGATGCTGTCCTATATATGTGTGTATGCAAACTACCGGTGGTGCTGCAGGGCCCACACCCTTTTACTTGTCTTGTAGAGCAGCTCTGAAGCTGTTACAGTGCCCAGCTGCTGCAAGAAATCAGCTTGAATGCTTCAGGGGCTTGGGCATGGCCAACATGAGCCCCACACCGAAGGAGGGTGGGGGTGTTTAATGCAAACTTGGGGTTATCCAAGCGCCGCAAAGACCGCCATGCCCCGCATGCCCCTTTTCTCTTTTCATATACAGATGAGGGTTCCAGCCAACTTTGGCCCACTGCTTGGATGACATCACCGAATGCAAATCCGTCTGCTGCAGACCTTCCCCCAGGAATGCTTGCAATAGTTGTTGCATATGGTTTAATGTCTGAGGGTGCTTCAGTATTAGGCAGCCTTCCGCCCTCCCATGTTCATCTGAAAAGATGTGGTCTCCCTGCAGTTGTTGTCCCCAGACGAGAGTTCCCTTGTGCTTCCTCAGTTAAATCTCCTTAACTTGACGAGGGTGTGCCCGAGCAGCCGCCCTCCCCAGCCCTTTCCCAACACATACTTATCTTGCATATGAGATCTCTTGATCATGAAGATAGTTCTCACAGGTTGAGGTTCATCCTGGCCCCGCTCCCCGCTGGAGAGCGCTGATGGGGACAGCAGCGGGGCTTCAGCAGCAGGGTGAGTATGTGTGGCCAGAGACCTCCCTTCCCATGTGCAGGCCTGCAGAGTGTGCCGCGCAGGATGGGGCATGTGACACTCTCCCTCCCTGGGGCTCTTCCAGATGTAGCTCCTCAGCAGTATTTTTCCCGGGCTGCACGGCGCTCTCCCCGACTGGCATCCGCCCTGGAACACTGCCTTCCTCAACGCAACATCAGCAGGGGGCCCGGGCCTCATCACCATCCCAGGTCTTTCTCATGTATGTATCATGTATGTGTGTGTGATATATGTATGAATCATATATGTTTGTGATAGATACATATATATATATATATATATATATATATATATGTACACAGGGGGGTGGGGGATATAGCGACCGTCGGTGTCTAAAAAATAGTTCAGAAATTGTGGAGTTAAAATCGTATCTAAAATGAGTAACCAGATCTAGAAATTATTTAAAAAAGGGGGGTGATGTTTATTTAAACACTAAAACAGACAAATTAATTACATACAATCTCTAAAATTTAAGCAGCAACAATTCTTAAAAAATGGGATAAAAACAATAAACACAATGCTATAAATACCAGTTAAAAGATATAAAACAATTTTAACTTAACTTGGTATGAGGTCGCTACCTGGCAGTGACCTCATACCAAGTTAAGTTAAAATTGTTTTATATCTTTTAACTGGTATTTATAGCATTGTGTTTATTGTTTTTATCCCATTTTTTAAGAATTGTTGCTGCTTAAATTTTAGAGATTGTATGTAATTAATTTGTCTGTTTTAGTGTTTAAATAAACATCACCCCCCTTTTTTAAATAATTTCTAGATCTGGTTACTCATTTTAGATACGATTTTAACTCCACAATTTCTGAACTATTTTTAAGACACCGACGGTCGCTATATCCCCCACCCCCCTGTGTGCATTACTCGTTGTTTCAGGGAACTACCATCCCTGTGTTTTCTGGGGGACAGCTGACGCCCTGTGCTAATTCCTAGGGAGTGTCGTTAATTCTTACGTGGACTCTAGATTATTTGGTGTTGTACACAAGTGGCGCAATAAACTCTCCCCTATTTTTTGATATATATATATGTATCTATCTATCTATCTATCTATCGTATGTGTGTGTATATATGTATCTATCATGTATGTATGTATGTATCTATCTTGTAGGTATGTGTTCTATCTATCTATCTATCTATCTATCTATCTATCTATCTATCGTGTGTGTGATATATGTATGTATCTATCATGTATGTGTTATATGTATGTATCACACCTTCCTCTATACATATACATACATACATACATACATACACACACACACCTATATCTGTACGTACACTGACATACACACACCAACATCTATACATAAACACGCTGACCCCTAAACGTACACCAACGTACCCACATGTGAATCTATACATACATGTGCTGACACCTGGACATACACTGATGTACCCACACCTAACATCTATACATACACATGCTAACAACTGGACGTATACAGACGTACCCACATTTGCATCCATGCATATATAGATGTAGGTGTGTGTACGTCAGTGTACGTCCAGGTGTCAACGCGTGTATGTATAGATGCAGGTGTGGGTACGTCTGTGTATGTCCAGGTGTCAGAATGTGTATGTATAGATGCAGGTGTGGGAACGTCAGTGTAGGTTCAGGTGTCAGCGCGTGTATGTATAGATGCAGGTGCTTGTATGTCCAGATGTCAGTGCATATATGTATAGATGCAAGTGTGGGTACGTCGGTGTATGTCCATTTGTCAGCGCGTGTATATATAGATGCAGGTGCTTGTATGTTGGTGTATGTCCAGGTGTCAGCATGTGTATGTATAGATGCAGGTGTGGGAATGTTGGTGTATGTCCAGGTGTCAGGGCGTGTATGTATGGATATTAGGTGTGGGTACATCAGTGTATGTCCAGGTGTTAGCGCATGTATGTATAGATGCAGGATAATAATCGCACAGCGTGCCCCCCGCCAACCACAAACCTCCCCCACCCCCCTGTATGACATAAACACCGCTATTCCACTTACACACAATCATTTCAGTTTGCGACCAGGAGCCGGCAATGTATGTGCACCCAAATGAAGCCACTGTACATGCCCTGCAGGCTGCTATGTACTGCACAGGTGCAACAAATTTAAATGCCCTATCTTTAAAATGGGGCATATTTTACTAAATTAAAAAAACCTGTAACTTTCTGTAAAACCTTAACCCCAAAAGGCACTACACTAACATCGGGGTGTAGAGTTGGATGTTGATCCAAGGCACCAACAGGCTAAAGCTTTGACTGTTCCCAGGATGCCTTGCACCGCCTCCTCTATAACCCTGCCCAGTGGCGTAACAAGACCTTTGTGGGCCCCATAGCAAAATTCTGAATGGGCCCACCAGCACTCAACAAGAATGAGTGGCGTTTGGGGTCAGAAAAGTAGAGGGGAAGGGGTCTGACAGAGTAGGGGGCAGGACATGAATGAATAGAAACTGAGGTGTCCATTATATAAAGAAATACAGTATGTGTGTCTATGTGTATATCACACACACACATATAAGGGAAATTCAAATGCCCTCAATTATTGCGCCCATTACACTCTGGTTTAGGTGCACAAAGCACCTAAACCTGAATAAAGTAATGGGCGCGATCGTGAAAAGACACCGTTTGGTTGCCCAAATGGGTCTCTTTGCACACATTTCAGCTTGTTTCCCCTGGGGGTAGCGAGCTGAAATAAACATGTCGCACCCGTTGGCAGCAACATTAGAATAGCTGCTGACGGGCACGATTGAGGGAGGAAAGGGACATTTGAATCCAGCCCATAGATGCAATGTGAATATGTAATTTGTACCTTCCTATCTTAAAATGTATATAGTAGTGTATACACTAGAGGTCTTTCCGAACCCCCTAATCCTAACATTGTAATTTGCTTTAGGGCGCACCTCCAATTAGTCTAGTGTTTCGTATTTTCACATTAAATACTTTCTTGCATTGGTTGGTTAAAGATTAGATCGTATATTTTTCTAGATATAGCTGTGCATAGTCTACAAGGCTACATGCTTCTCCCCTAACTAGAGATGTGCAGCGGGCATTTTTCGTGTTTCATGTTTTGGTTTTGGTTTCGGATCCGCAGTTGTGTTTTGGATACGGACGCGTTTTGGCAAAACCACACTTTCGGGTTTTGGATTCGGGTGATTTTTTTTTAAAACCTCAAACAGCTAAAATCATAGAATTTGGGGGTAATTTTGATCCTATAGTATTAAGCTCAATAACCAATTTCTACTCCTTTCCAGTCTATTCTGAACACCTCACACCTCCCAATATTATTTTTAGTCCTAAAATTTGCACCAAGGTCCCTGGATGACTAAGCTAAGCGACCCAAGTGGGCAGCACAAACACCTGGCCCATCTAGGAGTGGCACTGCAGTGTCAGACAGGATGGCACTTAAAAAAATAGCCCCAAACAGCACATGATGCAAAGATAAATAAAAAAAGAGGCGCAAGATGAAATTGTAGTGTGTCTCTCCTGCTCAGTGTCAGTTCTCAGTAGTATCCTCATCAGTGCTCAGTATCACTGCTCATTGTCTTGTGCTGCATTGTGGTGCTCAGTATACTAGAGTACATTACTAATAGTCCAGTGCTGCATCTTGCTGCTCAGTGTCAGTTCTAGTATCCTCATTAGAGATGAGCAGGTTCGGTTTCTCTGAAACCGAACCCGCACGAACTTCATGTTTTTTTCACGGGTCCGAGCAGACTCGGATCCTCCCGCCTTGCTCGGTTAACCCGAGCGCGCCCGAACGTCATCATGACGCTGTCGGATTCTCGCGAGACTCGGATTCTATATAAGGAGCCGCGCGTCGCCGCCATTTTCACACGTGCATTGAGATTGATAGGGAGAGGACGTGGCTGGCGTCCTCTCCATTAGAAATTAGATTAGAAGAGAGAGAGAGATTGTGCAGAGTCAGACAGAGTTTACCACAGTGACCAGTGCAGTTGTTGTTAGTTAACTTTTATTTATTTTAATATAATATATCCGTTCTCTGCTATATCCGTTCTCTGCCTGAAAAAAAACGATACACAGCAGCAGCCAGTCACACAGTGTGACTCAGTCTGTGTGCACTCAGCTCAGCCCAGTGTGCTGCACATCAATGTATAAAAGGCAAAGCTTATAATAATTGTGGGGGAGACTGGGGAGCACTGCAGGTTGTTATAGCAGGAGCCCCCAGGAGTACATAATATTATATTAATTTAAAATTAAACAGTGCACACTTTTGCTGCAGGAGTGCCACTGCCAGTGTGACTAGTGGTGACCAGTGCCTGACCACCAGTATAGTAGTATATTGTTGTATGTATTGTATACTATCTCTTTATCAACCAGTCTATATTAGCAGCAGACACAGTACAGTGCGGTAGTTCACGGCTGTGGCTACCTCTGTGTCGGCAGTCGGAACTCGGCAGGCAGTCCGTCCATCCATAATTGTATTACAATATATACCACCTAACCGTGGTATTTTTTTTTCTTTCTTTATACCGTCGTCATAGTGTCATACTAGTTGTTACGAGTATACTACTATCTCTTTATCAACCAGTGTACAGTGCGGTAGTTCACGGCTGTGGCTACCTCTGTGTCGGCAGTCGGCAGGCAGTCCGTCCATCCATAATTGTATTATTATTATAATATATACCACCTAACCGTGGTTTTTTTTTCATTCTTTATACCGTCATAGTGTCATACTAGTTGTTACGAGTATACTACTATCTCTTTATCAACCAGTGTACAGTGCGGTAGTTCACGGCTGTGGCTACCTCTGTGTCGGCAGTCGGCAGGCAGTCCGTCCATCCATAATTGTATTATTATTATAATATATACCACCTAACCGTGGTTTTTTTTTCATTCTTTATACCGTCGTCATAGTGTCATACTAGTTGTTACGAGTATACTACTATCTCTTTATCAACCAGTGTACAGTGCGGTAGTTCACGGCTGTGGCTACCTCTGTGTCGGCAGTCGGCAGGCAGTCCGTCCATCCATAATTGTATTATTATTATAATATATACCACCTAACCGTGGTTTTTTTTTCATTCTTTATACCGTCGTCATAGTGTCATACTAGTTGTTACGAGTATACTACTATCTCTTTATCAACCAGTGTACAGTGCGGTAGTTCACGGCTGTGGCTACCTCTGTGTCGGCAGTCGGCAGGCAGTCCGTCCATCCATAATTGTATTATTATTATAATATATACCACCTAACCGTGGTTTTTTTTTCATTCTTTATACCGTCGTCATAGTGTCATACTAGTTGTTACGAGTATACTACTATCTCTTTATCAACCAGTGTACAGTGCGGTAGTTCACGGCTGTGGCTACCTCTGTGTCGGCAGTCGGCAGGCAGTCCGTCCATCCATAATTGTATTATTATTATAATATATACCACCTAACCGTGGTTTTTTTTTCATTCTTTATACCGTCGTCATAGTGTCATACTAGTTGTTACGAGTATACTACTATCTCTTTATCAACCAGTGTACAGTGCGGTAGTTCACGGCTGTGGCTACCTCTGTGTCGGCAGTCGGCAGGCAGTCCGTCCATCCATAATTGTATTATTATTATAATATATACCACCTAACCGTGGTTTTTTTTTCATTCTTTATACCGTCGTCATAGTGTCATACTAGTTGTTACGAGTATACTACTATCTCTTTATCAACCAGTGTACAGTGCGGTAGTTCACGGCTGTGGCTACCTCTGTGTCGGCAGTCGGCAGGCAGTCCGTCCATCCATAATTGTATTATTATTATAATATATACCACCTAACCGTGGTTTTTTTTTCATTCTTTATACCGTCGTCATAGTGTCATACTAGTTGTTACGAGTATACTACTATCTCTTTATCAACCAGTGTACAGTGCGGTAGTTCACGGCTGTGGCTACCTCTGTGTCGGCAGTCGGCAGGCAGTCCGTCCATCCATAATTGTATTATTATAATATATACCACCTAACCGTGGTTTTTTTTTTCATTCTTTATACCGTCGTCATAGTGTCATACTAGTTGTTACGAGTATACTACTATCTCTTTATCAACCAGTGTACAGTGCGGTAGTTCACGGCTGTGGCTACCTCTGTGTCGGCACTCGGCAGGCAGTCCGTCCATCCATAATTGTATTATTATTATAATATATACCACCTAACTGTGGTATTTTTTTTTCTTTCTTTATACCGTCGTCATAGTGTCATACTAGTTGTTACGAGTATACTACTATCTCTTTATCAACCAGTGTACAGTGCGGTAGTTCACGGCTGTGGCTACCTCTGTGTCGGCAGTCGGCAGGCAGTCCGTCCATCCATAATTGTATTATTATTATAATATATACCACCTAACCGTGGTTTTTTTATACCACCTAACCGTGGCAGTCCGTCCATAATTGTATACTAGTATCCAATCCATCCATCTCCATTGTTTACCTGAGGTGCCTTTTAGTTCTGCCTATAAAATATGGAGAACAAAAAAGTTGAGGTTCCAAAATTAGGGAAAGATCAAGATCCACTTCCACCTCGTGCTGAAGCTGCTGCCACTAGTCATGGCCGAGACGATGAAATGCCAGCAACGTCGTCTGCCAAGGCCGATGCCCAATGTCATAGTACAGAGCATGTCAAATCCAAAACACCAAATATCAGAAAAAAAAGGACTCCAAAACCTAAAATAAAATTGTCGGAGGAGAAGCGTAAACTTGCCAATATGCCATTTACCACACGGAGTGGCAAGGAACGGCTGAGGCCCTGGCCTATGTTCATGGCTAGTGGTTCAGCTTCACATGAGGATGGAAGCACTCAGCCTCTCGCTAGAAAACTGAAAAGACTCAAGCTGGCAAAAGCACCGCAAAGAACTGTGCGTTTTTTGAAATCCCAAATCCACAAGGAGAGTCCAATTGTGTCGTTTGCGATGCCTGACCTTCCCAACACTGGACGTGAAGAGCATGCGCCTTCCACTATTTGCATGCCCCCTGCAAGTGCTGGAAGGAGCACCCGCAGTCCAGTTCCTGATAGTCAGATTGAAGATGTCAGTGTTGAAGTACACCAGGATGAGGAGGATATGGGTGTTGCTGGCGCTGGGGAGGAAATTGACCAGGAGGATTCTGATGGTGAGGTGGTTTGTTTAAGTCAGGCACCCGGGGAGACACCTGTTGTCCGTGGGAGGAATATGGCCGTTGACATGCCAGGTGAAAATACCAAAAAAATCAGCTCTTCGGTGTGGAGGTATTTCACCAGAAATGCGGACAACAGGTGTCAAGCCGTGTGTTCCCTTTGTCAAGCTGTAATAAGTAGGGGTAAGGACGTTAACCACCTCGGAACATCCTCCCTTATACGTCACCTGCAGCGCATTCATAATAAGTCAGTGACAAGTTCAAAAACTTTGGGTGACAGCGGAAGCAGTCCACTGACCAGTAAATCCCTTCCTCTTGTAACCAAGCTCACGCAAACCACCCCACCAACTCCCTCAGTGTCAATTTCCTCCTTCCCCAGGAATGCCAATAGTCCTGCAGGCCATGTCACTGGCAAGTCTGACGAGTCCTCTCCTGCCTGGGATTCCTCCGATGCATCCTTGCGTGTAACGCCTACTGCTGCTGGCGCTGCTGTTGTTGCCGCTGGGAGTCGATGGTCATCCCAGAGGGGAAGTCGTAAGCCCACTTGTACTACTTCCAGTAAGCAATTGACTGTTCAACAGTCCTTTGCGAGGAAGATGAAATATCACAGCAGTCATCCTACTGCAAAGCGGATAACTGAGGCCTTGGCATCCTGGGTGGTGAGAAACGTGGTTCCGGTATCCATCATTACTGCAGAGCCAACTAGAGACTTGTTGGAGGTACTGTGTCCCCGGTACCAAATACCATCTAGGTTCCATTTCTCTAGGCAGGCGATACCGAAAATGTACACAGACCTCAGAAAAAGAGTCACCAGTGTCCTAAAAAATGCAGCTGTACCCAATGTCCACTTAACCACGGACATGTGGACAAGTGGAGCAGGGCAGGGTCAGGACTATATGACTGTGACAGCCCACTGGGTAGATGTATGGACTCCCGCCGCAAGAACAGCAGCGGCGGCACCAGTAGCAGCATCTCGCAAACGCCAACTCTTTCCTAGGCAGGCTACGCTTTGTATCACCGCTTTCCAGAATACGCACACAGCTGAAAACCTCTTACGGCAACTGAGGAAGATCATCGCGGAATGGCTTACCCCAATTGGACTCTCCTGTGGATTTGTGGCATCGGACAACGCCAGCAATATTGTGTGTGCATTAAATCTGGGCCAATTCCAGCACGTCCCATGTTTTGCACATACCTTGAATTTGGTGGTGCAGAATTTTTTTTAAAACGACAGGGGCGTGCAAGAGATGCTGTCGGTGGCCAGAAGAATTGCGGGACACTTTCGGCGTACAGGCACCACGTACAGAAAACTGGAGCACCACCAAAAACTACTGAACCTGCCCTGCCATCATCTGAAGCAAGAAGTGGTAACGAGGTGGAATTCAACCCTCTATATGCTTCAGAGGTTGGAGGAGCAGCAAAAGGCCATTCAAGCCTATACAATTGAGCACGATATAGTAGGTGGAATGCACCTGTCTCAAGTGCAGTGGAGAATGATTTCAACGTTGTGCAAGGTTCTGATGCCCTTTGAACTTGCCACACGTGAAGTCAGTTCAGACACTGCCAGCCTGAGTCAGGTCATTCCCCTCATCAGGCTTTTGCAGAAGAAGCTGGAGGCATTGAAGAAGGAGCTAACACGGAGCGATTCCGCTAGGCATGTGGGACTTGTGGATGCAGCCCTTAATTCGCTTAACAAGGATTCACGGGTGGTCAATCTGTTGAAATCAGAGCACTACATTTTGGCCACCGTGCTCGATCCTAGATTTAAAGCCTACCTTGGATCTCTCTTTCCGGCAGACACAGGTCTGCTGGGGTTGAAAGACCTGCTGGTGACAAAATTGTCAAGTCAAGCGGAACGCGACCTGTCAACATCTCCTCCTTCACATTCTCCCGCAACTGGGGGTGCGAGGAAAAGGCTCAGAATTCCGAGCCCACCCGCTGGCGGTGATGCAGGGCAGTCTGGAGCGACTGCTGATGCTGACATCTGGTCCGGACTGAAGGACCTGACAACGATTACGGACATGTCGTCTACTGTCACTGCATATGATTCTCTCAACATTGATAGAATGGTGGAGGATTATATGAGTGACCGCATCCAAGTAGGCACGTCACACAGTCCGTACTTATACTGGCAGGAAAAAGAGGCAATTTGGAGGCCCTTGCACAAACTGGCTTTATTCTACCTAAGTTGCCCTCCCACAAGTGTGTACTCCGAAAGAGTGTTTAGTGCCGCCGCTCACCTTGTCAGCAATCGGCGTACGAGGTTACATCCAGAAAATGTGGAGAAGATGATGTTCATTAAAATGAATTATAATCAATTCCTCCGCGGAGACATTGACCAGCAGCAATTGCCTCCACAAAGTACACAGGGAGCTGAGATGGTGGATTCCAGTGGGGACGAATTGATAATCTGTGAGGAGGGGGATGTACACGGTGATATATCGGAGGGTGAAGATGAGGTGGACATCTTGCCTCTGTAGAGCCAGTTTGTGCAAGGAGAGATTAATTGCTTCTTTTTTGGGGGGGGTCCAAACCAACCCGTCATATCAGTCACAGTCGTGTGGCAGACCCTGTCACTGAAATGATGGGTTGGTTAAAGTGTGCATGTCCTGTTTTGTTTATACAACATAAGGGTGGGTGGGAGGGCCCAAGGATAATTCCATCTTGCACCTCTTTTTTCTTTTCTTTTTCTTTGCATCATGTGCTGATTGGGGAGGGTTTTTTGGAAGGGACATCCTGCGTGACACTGCAGTGCCACTCCTAGATGGGCCCGGTGTTTGTGTCGGCCACTAGGGTCGCTAATCTTACTCACACAGCTACCTCATTGCGCCTCTTTTTTTCTTTGCGTCATGTGCTGTTTGGGGAGGGTTTTTTGGAAGGGACATCCTGCGTGACACTGCAGTGCCACTCCTAGATGTGCCCGGTGTTTGTGTCGGCCACTAGGGTCGCTAATCTTACTCACACAGTCAGCTACCTCATTGCGCCTCTTTTTTTCTTTGCGTCATGTGCTGTTTGGGGAGGGTTTTTTGGAAGGGCCATCCTGCGTGACACTGCAGTGCCACTCCTAGATGGGCCCGGTGTTTGTGTCGGCCACTAGGGTCGCTAATCTTACTCACACAGCTACCTCATTGCGCCTCTTTTTTTCTTTGCGTCATGTGCTGTTTGGGGAGGGTTTTTTGGAAGGGCCATCCTGCGTGACACTGCAGTGCCACTCCTAGATGGGCCCGGTGTTTGTGTCGGCCACTAGGGTCGCTAATCTTACTCACACAGCTACCTCATTGCGCCTCTTTTTTTCTTTGCGTCATGTGCTGTTTGGGGAGGATTTTTTGGAAGGGACATCCTGCGTGACACTGCAGTGCCACTCCTAGATGGGCCCGGTGTTTGTGTCGGCCACTAGGGTCGCTTATCTTTCTCACACAGTCAGCTACCTCATTGCGCCTCTTTTTTTCTTTGCGTCATGTGCTGTTTGGGGAGGGTTTTTTGGAAGGGACATCCTGCGTGACACTGCAGTGCCACTCCTAGATGGGCCCGGTGTTTGTGTCGGCCACTAGGGTCGCTAATCTTACTCACACAGCTACCTCATTGCGCCTCTTTTTTTCTTTGCGTCATGTGCTGTTTGGGGAGGGTTTTTTGGAAGGGACATCCTGCGTGACACTGCAGTGCCACTCCTAGATGGGCCCGGTGTTTGTGTCGGCCACTAGGGTCGCTTATCTTACTCACACAGCGACCTCGGTGCAAATTTTAGGACTAAAAATAATATTGTGAGGTGTGATGTGTTCAGAATAGGCTGAAAATGAGTGTAAATTATGTTTTTTGAGGTTAATAATACTTTGGGATCAAAATTACCCCCAAATTCTATGATTTAAGCTGTTTTTTAGGGTTTTTTGAAAAAAACACCCGAATCCAAAACACACCCGAATCCGACAAAAAAAATTCGGTGAGGTTTTGCCAAAACGCGGTCGAACCCAAAACACGGCCGCGGAACCGAACCCAAAACCAAAACACAAAACCCGAAAAATTTCCGGCGCTCATCTCTAATCCTCATCAGTGCTCAGTATCACTGCTCATTGTTTTGTGCTGCATTGTGGTGCTCAGTATACTACAGAACATTACTAATAGTCCAGTGCTGCATCTGGCTGCTCTGTGTCAGTTCTAGTAATCTCATCAGTGCTCCGTATCACTGCTCATTGTCTTGTGGTGCTCAGTATACTACAGTACATTACTAATACTCCAGTGTCTTGTGCCGCATATGGCTGCTGTAGGGTGCTGTGGTAGTGTCCTGTCACTGTGCATATGTCATCATTCCAGTCACAGTGACATACCCTCCAACTGTATCTTTTTAATAGGTACAGTACCTTTTTTTCATGGTCTGTACCTATTTTTGGCTCTCCAAACTTCCATTGAAAGTATAGGAAAAGGGGCGTGACCACGCCCCTTTTACCTGTGACCACGCCCCTTTTTCTAATTTGTACCGATTTTTGTGTGTAAAATGTTGGAGGGTATGCAGTGATATCTGGTATCTATCTAGTGGTATCTAATTCCAGACATTACCACCGTCTAATTCCAGATATATTACTGGCATATAATTCCACACATTAAAAAATGGAGAACAAAAAGGTGGAGGGTAAAATAAGAATTTACTTACCGATAATTCTATTTCTCGTAGTCCGTAGTGGATGCTGGGGACTCCGTCAGGACCATGGGGAATAGCGGCTCCGCAGGAGACAGGGCACAAAAGTAAAAGCTTTAGGATCAGGTGGTGTGCACTGGCTCCTCCCCCTATGACCCTCCTCCAAGCCTCAGTTAGGATACTGTGCCCGGACGAGCGTACACAATAAGGAAGGATTTTGAATCCCGGGTAAGACTCATACCAGCCACACCAATCACACTGTACAACCTGTGATCTGAACCCAGTTAACAGCATGATAACAGCGGAGCCTCTGAAAAGATGGCTCACAACAATAATAACCCGATTTTTGTAACAATAACTATGTACAAGTATTGCAGACAATCCGCACTTGGGATGGGCGCCCAGCATCCACTACGGACTACGAGAAATAGAATTATCGGTAAGTAAATTCTTATTTTCTCTGACGTCCTAAGTGGATGCTGGGGACTCCGTCAGGACCCTGGGGATTATACCAAAGCTCCCAAACGGGCGGGAGAGTGCGGATGACTCTGCAGCACCGAGTGAGAGAACTCCAGGTCCTCCTCAGCCAGGGTGTGCCCCTGACCAAGTAGCAGCTCGGCAAAGTTGTAAAGCCGAGACCCCTCGGGCAGCCGCCCAAGATGAGCCCACCTTCCTTGTGGAATGGGCATTTACATATTTTGGCTGTGGCAGGCCTGCCACAGAATGTGCAAGCTGAATTGTACTACACATCCAACTAGCAATCGTCTGCTTAGAAGCAAGAGCACCCAGTTTGTTGGGTGCATACAGGATAACAGCAAGTCAGTTTTCCTGACTCCAGCCGTCCTGGAAACCTATATTTTCAGGGCCCTGACAACATCTAGCAACTTGGAGTCCTCCAAGTCCCTAGTAGCCGCAGGTACCACAATAAGCTGGTTCAGGTGAAACGCTGACACCACCTTAGGGAGAAACTGGGGACGAGTCCGCAGCTCTGCCCTGTCCGAATGGACAATCAGATATGGGCTTTTGTGAGACAAAGCCGCCAATTCTGACACTCGCCTGGCCGAGGCCAGGGCCAACATCATGGTCACTTTCCATGTGAGATATTTCAAATCCACAGATTTGAGCGGTTTAAACCAATGTGATTTGAGGAATCCCAGAACTACGTTGAGATCCCACAGTGCCACTGGAGGCACAAAAGGGGGTTGTATATGCAGTACTCCCTTGACAAACTTCTGGACTTCAGGAACTGAAGCCAATTCTTTCTGGAAGAAAATCGACAGGGCCGAAATTTGAACCTTAATGGACCCCAATTTGAGGCCCATAGACACTCCTGTTTGCAGGAAATGCAGGAATCGACCGAGTTGAAATTTCTTCGTGGGGCCTTCCTGGCCTCACACCACGCAACATATTTTCGCCACATGTGGTGATAATGTTGTGCGGTCACCTCCTTCCTGGCTTTGACCAGGGTAGGAATGACCTCTTCCGGAATGCCTTTTTCCCTTAGGATCCGGCGTTCAACCGCCATGCCGTCAAACGCAGCCGCGTTAAGTCTTGGAACAGACATGGTACTTGCTGAAGCAAGTCCCTTCTTAACGGCAGAGGCCATGAGTCCTCTGTGAGCATCTCTTGAAGTTCCGGGTACCAAGTCCTTCTTGGCCAATCCGGAGCCACGAGTATAGTTCTTACTCCTCTACGTCTTATAATTCTCAGTACCTTAGGTATGAGAAGCAGAGGAGGGAACACATACACCGACTGGTACACCCACGGTGTTACCAGAACGTCCACAGCTATTGCCTGAGGGTCTCTTGACCTGGCGCAATACCTGTCCAGTTTTTTGTTCAGGCGGGACGCCATCATGTCCACCTTTGGCCTTTCCCAACGGTTCACAATCATGTGGAAGACTTCCCGATGAAGTCCCCACTCTCCCGGGTGGAGGTCGTGCTGAGGAAATCTGCTTCCCAGTTGTCCACTCCCGGAATGAACACTGCTGACAGTGCTATCACATGATTTTCCGCCCAGCGAAGAATCCTTGCAGTTTCTGCCATTGTCCTCCTGCTTCTTGTGCCGCCCTGTCTGTTTACGTGGGCGACTGCCGTGATGTTGTCCCACTGGATCAATACCGGCTGACCTTGAAGCAGAGGTCTTGCTAAGCTTAGAGCATTGTAAATTGCTCTTAGCTCCAGTATATTTATGTGGAGAGAAGTCTCCAGACTTGATCACACTCCCTGGAAATTTTTTCCTTGTGTGACTGCTCCCCAGCCTTTCAGGCTGGCATCCGTGGTCACCAGGACCCAGTCCTGAATGCCGAATCTGTGGCCCTTTAGTAGATGAGCACTCTGCAGCCACCACAGAAGAGACACCCTTGTCCTTGGAGACAGGGTTATCCGTTGATGCATCTGAAGATGCGATCCGGACCATTTTTCCAGCAGATCCCACTGAAAAGTTCTTGCGTGAAATCTGCCGAATGGAATCGCTTCGTAAGAAGCCACCATTTTTCCCAGGACCCTTGTGCAATGATGCACTGACACTTTTCCTGGTTTTAGGAGGTTCCTGACTAGCTCGGATAACTCCCTGGCTTTCTCCTCCGGGAGAAACACCTTTTTCTGGACTGTGTCCAGAATCATCCCTAGGAACAGCAGACGTGTCGTCGGAGACAGCTGCGATTTTGGAATATTTAGAATCCACCCGTGCTGTCGTAGAACTACTTGAGATAGTGCTACTCCGACCTCCAACTGTTCTCTGGACCTTGCCCTTATCAGGAGATCGTCCAAGTAAGGGATAATTAAGACGCCTTTTCTTTGAAGAAGAATCATCATTTCGGCCATTACCTTGGTAAAGACCCGGGGTGCCGTGGACAATCCAAACGGCAGCGTCTGAAACTGATAGTGACAGTTTTGTACCACGAACCTGAGGTACCCTTGGTGAGAAGGGCAAATTGGGACATGGAGGTAAGCATCCTTGATGTCCAGGGACACCATATAGTCCCCTTCTTCCTGGTTCGCTATCACTGCTCTGAGTGACTCCATCTTGATTTGAACCTTTGTATGTAAGCGTTCAAATATTTCAGATTTAGAATAGGTCTCACCGAGCCGTCTGGCTTCAGTACCACAATATAGTGTGGAATAATACCCCTTTCCTTGTTGTAGGAGGGGTACTTTGATTATCACCTGCTGGGAATACAGCTTGTGAATTGTTTCCAATACTGCCTCCCTGTCGGAGGGAGACGTTGGTAAAGCAAACTTCAGGAACCTGCGAGGGGGAGACGTCTCGAATTTCCAATCTGTACCCCTGGGATACTACTTGTAGGATCCAGGGGTCCACTTGCGAGTGAGCCCACTGCGTGTTGAAACTCTTGAGACGACCCCCCACCGCACCTGTTTGTACGGCCCCAGCGTCATGCTGAGGACTTGGCAGAAGCGGTGGAAGGCTTCTGTTCCTGGGAATGGGCTGCCTGCTGCAGTCTTCTTCCCTTACCTCTATCCCTGGGCAGATATGACTGGCCTTTTGCCCGCTTGCCCTTATGGGGACGAAAGGACTGAGGCTGAAAAGACGATGTCTTTTTCTGCTGAGATGTGACTTGGGGTAAAAAAGGTGGATTTTCCAGCTGTTGCCGTGGCCACCAGGTCCGATGGACCGACCCCAAATAACTCCTCCCCTTTATACGGCAATACTTCCATGTGCCGTTTGGAATCTGCATCACCTGACCACTGTCGTGTCCATAAACATCTTCTGGCAGATATGGACATCGCACTTACTCTTGATGCCAGAGTGCAATTATCCCTCTGTGCATCTCGCATATATAGAAATGCATCCTTTAAATGCTCTATAGTCAATAAAATACTGTCCCTGTCAAGGGTATCAATATTTCCAGTCAGGGAATCCGACCAAGCCACCCCAGCGCTGCCCATCCAGGCTGAGGCGATCGCTGGTCGCAGTATAACACCAGTATGTGTGTATATACTTTTTAGGATATTTTCCAGCCTCCTATCAGTTGGCTCCTTGAGGGCGGCCGTATCTGGAGACGGTAACGCCACTTGTTTTGATAAGCGTGTGAGCGCCTTATCCACCTTAAGGGGTGTTTCCCAACGCGCCATAACTTCTGGCGGGAAAGGGTATACCGCCAATAATTTTCTATCGGGGGAAACCCACGCATCATCACACACTTCATTTAATTTATCTGATTCAGGAAAAACCACATGTAGTTTTTTCACACTCCACATAATACCCTTTTTTGTGGTACTTGTAGTATCAGAAATATGTAACATCTCCTTCATTGCCCTTAACAAGTAACGTGTGGCCCTAAAGGAAAATACGTTTGTTTCTTCACCGTCGACACTGGAGTCAGTGTCCGTGTCTGTGTCTGTGTCGACCGACTGAGGTAAAAGGACGTTTTAACGCCCCTGACGGTGTTTGAGACGCCTGGACAGGTACTAATTGGTTTGCCGGCCGTCTCATGTCGTCAACCGACCTTGCAGCGTGTTGACATTATCACGTAATTCCTTAAATAAGCCATCCATTCCGGTGTCGACTCCCTAGAGAGTGACATCACCATTACAGGCAATTGCTCCGCCTCCTCACCAACATCGTCCTCATACATGTCGACACACACGTACCGACACACAGCACACACACAGGGAATGCTCTGATAGAGGACAGGACCCCACTAGCCCTTTGGGGAGACAGAGGGAGAGTTTGCCAGCACACACCAAAAACGCTATAATTATACAGGGACAACCTTTATATAAGTGTTTTTCCCTTATAGCATTTTAATATATATAGTCATATCGCCAAATAAGTGCCCCCCCTCTCTGTTTTAACCCTGTTTCTGTAGTGCAGTGCAGGGGAGAGCCTGGGAGCCTTCCCACCAGCATTTCTGTGAGGGAAAATGGCGCTGTGTGCTGAGGAGAATAGGCCCCGCCCCCTTTTCGGCGGGCTTCTTCTCCCGTTTTTCTGAGACCTGGCAGGGGTTAAATACATCCATATAGCCCCCAGGGGCTATATGTGATGTATTTTTAGCCAGAATAAGGTACTATCATTGCTGCCCAGGGCGCCCCCCCCAGCGCCCTGCACCCTCAGTGACCGCTGCTATGAAGTGTGCTGACAACAATGGCGCACAGCTGCAGTGCTGTGCGCTACCTTATGAAGACTGAAAAGTCTTCTGCCGCCGGTTTCTGGACCTCTTCACTTTTCGGCATCTGCAAGGGGGTCGGCGGCGCGGCTCCGGGACGAACCCCAGGGTGATACCTGTGTTCCGACTCCCTCTGGAGCTAATGGTGTCCAGTAGCCTAAGAAGCCAATCCATCCTGCATGCAGGTGAGTTCACTTCTCTCCCCTAAGTCCCTCGATGCAGTGAGCCTGTTGCCAGCAGGACTCACTGAAAATAAAAAAAACCTAACAAAACTTTTACTCTAAGCAGCTCTTTAGGAGAGCCACCTAGATTGCACCCTTCTCGGCCGGGCACAAAAATCTAACTGAGGCTTGGAGGAGGGTCATAGGGGGAGGAGCCAGTGCACACCACCTGATCCTAAAGCTTTTACTTTTGTGCCCCGTCTCCTGCGGAGCCGCTATTCCCCATGGTCCTGACGGAGTCCCCAGCATCCACTTAGGACGTCAGAGAAAATAGGGAAAGATCAAGATCCACTTCCACCTAGTGCTGAAGCTGCTGCCACTAGTCAAGGCAGAGACAATTCAATGCCATCAACATTATGTAATGATTATACGATACATTATATATCATATCATTGTATGGTTGTAAAATACAACTTAAAAACTTTAATGAATAAATACATAAAGTAGCTTTTATGTAACCTTTTTAAACCTATTAGCAAAGACCGAATCTCATCGTGTGTGTATAGGCCTTTAGTTCAACAACAGCATGGGACCAGTTAGTGTGTTTTGACCACTGCACAGCACCTGGTGTTATATAGTAAGCACCACTATGGCATAGTATACAGCATTATGGGCCTGATATGAGTGTGACCAGCGGTGATGTGGAATGCAGTAGGAGGTGCTGTTTAGTAAGCACCACTTCTATATTCACCATGCAGTATATTGTGTGAATATAGAAGTGTTGGCTGTGTTATGTATTAGAGTAATTATTGCAGCTCCCAGCTAAAATTGCAACAATGTAATTTCGTGACAAGCTGCAGAGATTAACCCTTTCTGTGGCTGCTGCACAACCTCTATTCATATCGCTGAATTCAATTAGGGAGATGTTCTCAACCCGCGAGCAAGCGCAGGTATATGCCACACTTATGGTAACATTGGATTTGCAGATATTTTCTTGCAGGGGTGTTTCTAAACAATTTGGCTTCAAATGCGTGCCCCCCGCCACCATTGGCATTAAAAATTGTGCCCCTCCCCCATATATATATATATATAAAAAACTATATTTGCGTGAGCGCTCCGGACGGGATGGGGGGGCGTGACCTCGCAAAAATGGGTATGGTCTCCATAAAATGGGCGTAGCCTTGCAGGCAAAGACTACCTTACACCCCAGTTCTTGACCCTGCACCAACAGACCTCGGCCACCACAGGGAAAAAAGTACAGTAATTTCCACCATGTTAAGCCCCACACATTAATGCCCTTTGGAACATATTATGTCACTCACCACAATATCTGTGATACACTATGCCCTACAGTAAAGCTTCTAATTACTTTTACAAAAACTGCTCAATGCCAAGAGTTTCACGTGCTGGGTGTCATGCTCATTGCCAGGGGTTTCACTCTCTGGGTGTCATGCTCATTGCCAGGGGGAACGCAGTAGGAGGTGTTATATAGTAAGCACCACTATGGCATAGTATATAGCATTATATATATTGTGAGCACTGGTGATGTTGAGTGCAGTAGAGCTGCTGCTGGGTAATTACAATTGACTACAACCACCAATATATTCTGCTGCACTATATATATGCAAAGCTAATTCTGCTGGGTAATTACAACTGACTACAACCACCAATTTATTCTGCTGCACTATATCTATATTTGCAAAGCTAATTCTGCTGGGTAATTACAATTGACTACAACCACCAATATATTCTGCTGCACTATATCTATATATGCAAAGCTAATTCTGCTGAGTAATTACAATTGACTACAACCACCAATATATTCTGCTGCACTATGTCTATATATGCAAAGCTAATTCTGCTGGGTAATGCAAATTGAAACATTATTGCATAGTATGTGATTTTTAAGTACTTTTTTAAAGTTTTGAATGATATAGACCCAGTTTAATCTTTGTGGAATGCCTGGTTGTTGTTTTTAAGGTAATTTATTGCCTGGCATTTGAGGGGGTGGGGTGTGGTTACAGATTTCAATTATTGGTTTCACTTGTAATAGTCTTCTACTTAAGTCCAATGGTGTAGGCTGTGCATTTATTGATCTAAGCGTGCATTTTTATCAAAGCGTGATAAAATTGACACATAACAGCAGCGTTCAATCAGCGTTAATTTATCTTCAGCTGATATTGATTGTGAATTGACGTTTCTTCTCTTCTTGTCACCTACAGGTAATTACAATTGACTACAACCACCAATATATTCTGCTGCACTATATCTATATATGCAAAGCTAATTCTGCTGGGTTATGCAAATTGAAACATTATTGCATAGTATGTGATTTTGAAGTACTTTTTTAAAGTTTTGAATGATATAGACCCAGTTTAATCTTTGTGGAATGCCTGGTTGTTGTTTTTACGATAATTTATTGCCTGGCATTTGAGGGGGTGGGGTGTGGTTACAGATTTCAATTATTGGTTTCACTTGTGATAGTCTTCTACTTAAGTCCAATGGTGTAGGCTGTGCAAAGCCATTTGGCTGTGCATTTATTGATCTAAGCGTGCATTTTTATCAAAGCGTGATAAAATTGACACATAACAGCAGTGTTCAATCAGCGTTCAATCGAAGTGAAAAAGAAGGAAAACAGAAGCACACCAATCTAACAAAACAAAGAAAACTGAAGAACTAATAACAAATGTGAGTCACTTACTCCTCAGATCACTCACCTCCTGATTGTTGCATCTGATTACATAGCACAGAACTACCTTACTTGGACATTTCATAAACCATCCATTTCACCTACAAATGCCTGTATCTGTATTATTGTAATTTTGTTTTTTAAGCACAGCTGCACCAATGCAATTTTACCTGCAAACACTTAAAACATCTAACATAATTACCATTGCTTCTTAAACCTCTCACAATCCTTTCATTTCTTACACTCCAAATACTTTTCTGCACCCACTTTATCTACGCTTTTGACTCATTTCATACTAAATCTACACCCCTTGAGCCTACACTGCTTTTCTCACCTGCATTTCTGCAATTCTTCTGCTCGGATTGCCTTACAGTCTCCTCTCCTACTTCCACTTTCCCTCAACCTATTTACCTACTTAACACTATGTCAAGGTTTTCTTATACTCCCCACATCACTCAGTGTCTACCTAATAATGTATCTTTAGCCTTCCCCCCTAGTCTCCTCCACCTCCTCCTCTCTCCCCTCCTCTGTCTCCCCTCCATCCCTCTGTTTTCTTCCCCCACCTTTCCTGTTACCCCACTTTCATTCACCTCTGCCCCATGGTCCTGCTACCCCACAACTCAGCCCTGCTCCCTCTCTCCCTTCCCTGTCACCTCCCCACACCCCCATCCACATCACACTGACCTCCCTCCCTGCCCACCTCCTGCAGTTTCCCCTCCTAGCTCAGGCACCCGTACCAACACTACTCTCTCATCATCCCTGCCCTCAAAGTTAATCCCACCTCATCGCTACAGCAACCCTGAAAATCTAATTCACATCTCTCCCACAAACTCATACCCCCTATCCTGTGCCCTCTGGAATGCCAGATCTGTTTATAACAAACTGGTCCCCACTCATGACCTTTTCATTTCCAACTCCCTACACCTACTAGCCATTACTGAAACTTGGATTACGCCCTCTGACACTACTTCTGCTGCTGCTCTCTCTGCTGGGGGCCTTACATTCACACACACACCCCGACCTGGGGGTCGCCATGGGGGTGGTGTTGGGGTCCTTTTACCTTCTAGTTACTCCTACCAACTCATACCACCAGAACCATCCCTTATATTCTCTACATTTGAGGTCCACGCCATATGCCTCTTCCAACCAGTCCATCTTAGAGTAGCTGTCATTTACCGCCCCCCTGGCACTGCTTCCAAATTAATCGACAACTTTGCTTCCTGGCTTCCTCACTTCCTCTCTTCTGACATTCCCACCATTATCCTAGGCGATTTCAACATCCCTATTGACATCCCCACACAATCCCCTGCCTCTAAACTCCTTAACCTCACCTCTTCACTTGGTCTCTCCCAGTGGACCTCCTCACCCTCCCATGTGAATGGGAGCTCACTGGATCTGGTCTTCACTCACCGCTGTGATATTTCTGATTTTTCCAACTCCCCATTTCCCCTCTCTGACCACCACCTGCTCTCCTTCAACCTATCTCTCTCGACTTCCCCATCTCAACCTCCTAAGGCTACCATCACTAAGCGTAACATTGAAGCTATTGACACCACATTCCTTTCCTCCCTGTTTGACTCACTTCTCTCTCCTATTCTCTCTCTCTCATGCCCTGAACAAGCCACTTCCACATACAATGCTTCCCTTACTTCTGCTCTTGACTCTGTTGCTCCACCAACCACTATTCACCCTCACAAATTAACACCTCAACCCTGGCACACCAAATGCACCAGATATCTGCAAAAATGCTCACGTACGGCTGAGCGACACTGGAGGAAATCACGCTCTAAGGCAGACTTCCTCCATTTCAAACTTATGCTCTCATCCTTCAGTGCTGCCCTTTCTCTTGCTAAACAGTCATACTTAAAGAACCTCATCTCCTCCCAGTCTTCCAACCCCCGGCGCCTCTTTGCCACTCTCAACTCACTCCTCTGCCCACCTCCACCTCGTCTCCCTTCCTCACTCTCTGCTCTTGACTTTGCCACTTACTTCACATCCAAAATTGACTCCATACGTCAGGACATCACATCACACCAGACTATCAGTAACCAGCCTTCTCGCAACCCTTACGAACCCTCCCCATCCCTCGCACCAACTCTGTCATCTTTCTCCCATGCATCTGGAGAGGAAGTCATGGCCCTCATTCGTTCCTGTCCCCTCACCACCTCCCCACTTGACCCAATCCCCTCCTGCCTCCTTTGCCACCTCTCTTCTTCTGCTTTTTCCCATCTTTCCCACCTTCTCAATCTCTCCCTCTCATCAGGCACTGTCCCCTCTGCCTTCAAGCACGCTCCCATCTCTCCTATTCTTAAAAAACCTACCCTTGATCCAAACACTCTCTCCAACTACCGACCCATCTCTCTCCTCCCTTTTGCCTCCAAACTCCTTGAGCGTATTGTCTACAACCGCCTTACTTCCTTTCTTTCCTCACACTCACTGCTTGACCCATTCCAGTCTGGCTTCCGTCCTCTCCACTCCACTGAAACTGCCCTTACAAAAGTATGCAATGACCTCCATGCTGCTAAATCTAAGGGACACTACTCTCTACTTATTCTACTTGATCTCTCTGCTGCTTTTGACACTGTGGACCATCCTCTCCTACTGCAAATCCTTCACTCCATTGGTCTGCGTAACACAGCCCTCTCTTGGTTGTCGTCCTACCTTTCTGACCGTTCATTCTCTGTCTCCTCTCATGACTCCACCTCCCCCTCACTTCCACTAACTGTAGGGGTACCCCAAGGTTCTGTCCTTGGTCCTCTTCTCTTCTCTCTCTATACGTCCTCACTAAGTAAGCTCATTAGTTCTTTTGGTTTCCAATATCATCTCTATGCTGATGACACTCAAATCTATCTTTCCTCTCCAGACCTCTCCCCTACTCTCCTCACTCGTATCTCCAACTGTCTCTCTGCTATCTCTTCCTGGATGTCCCAGCTCTTTCTTAAACTTAACATGTCTAAGACCGAGCTGATCATCTTCCCTCCCTCCCGCATAACCTCACCTCCTACAATCTCATTATCTATTGATGGCACTACTATCTCCTCTACCCCCCAAGTGTGCTGTCTTGGAGTAATCCTTGACTCCTCCCTCTCCTTCAAACCACACATTCAGCACCTCTCACAAACCTGCGTTTTCATCTAAAAAATATTTCCAGGATCAGACCCTTTCTGACCCAGGATGCTACTAAGTAAGACTCTTATCCACTCACTGGTCATCTCCAGACTGGACTGCTGTAATCTCTTCCTGACTGGCATTCCTGACAAATACCTCTCTCCACTCCAATCTATCCTCAATGCTGCTTCCCGGCTCATTTTCCTCACCAAACGCACTACGTCCACCTCTCCTCTCTTACTAGTCCTTCACTGGCTCCCCTTCCCTTTCAGAATCCATTTCAAGCTTCTCACACTTGCTTACAAAGCCCTCACCCACTCCTCTCCCATCTACATCTCTGATCTTATCTCGCTTTACACTCCCACCCGTCCTCTTCGCTCTGCTAATGCACACCGACTCCTGCCTACGGATTACTTCCTCCCACTCCTACCTCCAAGATTTTTCACGTGCTGCACCACTTCTCTGGAATTCCCTACCTCTCCCCCTCAGACTCTCCACCTCTCTACAAAACTTCAAACGGGCTCTCAAAACCCACTTCTTCACCAAACCCAGACAAATCTCATCCTAAACCTCTGTTCCCCGCTCTCTATGTACCCCATCTGTCTCACCCCTGTCTGTCTACCCCTCCCTTTTAGAATGTAAGCTCTCACGAGCAGGGCCCTCTTCCCTCATGTGCTTACTCTTTTCTTACTTTAATAATCTTCAGCTGCACCAAATCCAGCAGTCTTCTGCCTCCTGATACTTATTCCAGTGTCATCTGCTGATGTAGCTATGTTTATTTACCCTGTACTTGTCCTATATTGTCGTCAACTGTAAGTTGCTGTTTTCCTGTTTGATTATTTGTTTATGTACTCTGTAATTGGGCACTGCGGAACCCTTGTGGCGCCATATAAATAAAGGATAATAATAAATAATATAATATATAGCAGTACGGTACAGTAGGCCACTGCTCTACCTACCTCTGTGTCGTCAAGTATACTATCCATCCATACCTGTGGTGCATTTTAGAAAAAAAACATGTCTCGGCAGAGCAATCTACAAATCCATAATTTTTCAGACAGCAACAGTGGGTATTGTAATAGTCACCCAATCCATCACTTTTATAGGGTTACATGCACCCACATGCTACAGCCTGTCTCAATAATTTTACTGTCACGCTGTGTGTGTTTGTGTTTTTATTTGGGTATTTTTTGTTGTTGTAGAACTACAGGTACCAGCAAGCCCGTTATTTCCCCGCCTGCTGGTACTTGAGGTTCTCCAAGTACCAGCAAGCGGGGGAGGCTTGCTGGGCCTTGTAGTTCCACAACAACAAAAAACAATATTCTTTTTTTACACACATGGCTATCAGCCCGGCACCCACCACCCAGGGGTGCTGGGGACAGCCTCGGGCTTTACCTCTGGCCCTTGGGTGCCTCGAGGGGAGGAACCTCTTGATTTAAGGGGTCCCCACTCCTCCAGGGAACCCCGGCCAGGGGTGACTAGTTGGAGGGGTAATGCCAGGGCCGCAGGGACCTACATAAAAGTGTCCCCCGGCTGTGGCATTATCTCTCTGGCTAGTGGAGCCCGGTGCTGGTTTTAAAAATATGGGGGACCCCTACATCTTTTGTCCCACGTATTTTTGGAACCTGGACCGTTCTAAGAGCCCGGTGCTGGTTGTCTAAATACGGGGAACCCCTGTCCAATTTTTCCCCCAGTATTTAAATAACCAGGACCGGCTCAAAGAGCCAGAGGCTGGTTATACTAAGGAGGGGGGACCTCACGCATTTTTTTTAACCCATTCAGACCCTTCTCCTTTAAGTTAATGGAAGCCCTGGACAACAAAATTGCATTCATGTCCTCCTCCCTCACCCTTCCCAGTCCCAAACACTCATTTTTTTTTTCTTTAAAAATGTATAATATATAACAAGAACAATGAGCAGGCAGGCAGCGGGCATTGGCGGCATCGGACTGAGATAGAAATTAGTGGTGGAGGGCTGGGTCAGTTGATTGTGGGAGAGTTTGTAAGCCATTGGCGGTGGCAGCGGGTATCGGCTCAGAGGCAGTAGCGGGCATTGGCTAAGGGTCATCGGCAGGATTCGGCGGAAATTATGGCTGTAGTGCCTCACTAGCCACTGACCTCACCGCACGCCACTGTGGGACAGATGTAACATGCAGAGAGAGGTAGATTTGGGAGGGGGAATGTCCTAGCATAACTGTTAATTGCAGTGTAATACTGTAATTCAGCTGTGCAGCATTTGTGGCTAAATGTCAAAGAAGCCAGTATTTACCCTGCATGCAAAACAATAAATGTATTTGAACATACCCCCCAACTATACCAATTTTTGCAGGACAGTCACTTTTTTTGGGAATGTCCAGCTAACCCAAACAACCCCCCCCCCCCCTGTGGGGGCCGCAGTGTCCCATAGTCATGGGGAACGGGGGGGGGGGGGGGGTGTGGATGGCTCCCTGTAGCTTGTTGCTCTGCAAATATGCACATTGTGGGTAATTCAGACCTGATCGCTAGGGTGTGTTTTTTGCATCCCTGTAATCAGGTAGTTGCCGCCTACAGCGGAAGGGAAAATTTGCTGTGCAGGTGTGTGATCACATGTGCACAAGAGCTGCACAGCTCAGCACTTACTCAGCCATTGAGGTGACGTCACAAATCCTCCCACAAAACGCCCGGTCCCTCCAGGGTTTTTCCGGACACTCCCTAGAAACATTCAGTTGCCACCCACACAAACACCCTCTTCTTGTCAATCTTCTTGTGATCTCCGGACCGTCGCACTTACGCATTGTGGCGCATACGCATGTGCAGACCTGATTGCCCGCTGGGTGAAAATAAATTGAAGCGATCTGGTCTGAATAAGCCTCAATGTCTATTCACGGGAGACAGAGGGGCTGGGGCATGGCCAGCAGCTCACAGAGCACCTATAATGACAAAAATGGGAGACATGGCTCATGATCGCGATATACCTGCGAAGGTACGCCCTCTACTGATTGACAGGCAGAGGCATTCGCATTTTCTGCGGGGCACCCGGAGAAAATGAAGGCACACGCACAGGATGGACCCTGCGTATATGCCCCCATCCTCTTCATAGTTTTTGCGGTTGGAACGCGTATTACGATCCAAACTGAATTAGGCCCTATGTCTTATATACACGAGCAGTGTGAAAATGGGGGTAATTCGATGGGGGTAATTCCAAGTTGATCGCAGCAGGAATTTTGTTAGCAGTTGGGCAAAACCATGTGTACTGCAGGGGAGGCAGATATAACATGTGCAGAAAGAGTTAGATTTGGGTGAGTTATTTTGTTTCTGTGCAGGGTAAATACTGACTGCTTTATTTTTACACTGCAAATTAGATTGCAGATTGAACACACCACACCCAAATCTAACTCTCTCTGCACATGTTAAATCTGCCTTCCCTGCAGTGCACATAGGTGGTCATTCCGAGTTGTTCGCTCGGTAATTTTCTTCGCATCGCAGCGATTTTCAGCTTAATGCGCATGCGCAATGTTCGCACTGCGACTGCGCCAAGTAAATTTGCTATGCAGTTAGGAATATTACTCACGGTTTTTTCATCGTTCTGGTGATCGTAATGTGATTGACAGGAAGTGGGTGTTTCTGGGCGGAAACAGACCGTTTTAGGGGCGTGTGGGAAAAAATGCTACCGTTTCTGGGAAAAACGCGGTAATGGCTGGAGAAACGGAGGAGTGTCTGGGCGAACGCTGGGTGTGTTTGTGACGTCAAACCAGGAACGACAAGCACTGAACTGATCGCACTGGCAGAGTAAGTCTCGAGCTACTCAGAAACTGCACAGAGATGTCTTATCGCAATATTGCAAATCTTTCGTTCGCAATTTTAAGATGCTAAGATTCACTCCCAGTAGGCGGCGGCTTAGCGTGTGCAATGCTGCTAAAAGCAGCTTGCGAGCGAACAACTCGGAATGAGGGCCATGGGGGGTAATTCTGAGTTGATCGCAGCAGGATTTTTGTTAGCAGTTGGGCAAAACCATGTGCACTGCATTTACGAACAGATGATTTTTTATATAAATTTTAAAATGTTAGTAAATGTGTGTTTTTTTTTCAACCTGGAAGCCCAACATCGATTAAGATCGATCTTAAATAGACCCCTGGGTTTTAAGGATAACCATGGTTGAGTCCAATGGTTAATTCACATTGACCGAAGTTCTAATTAAGTCACCTGTGCTCAAGCATGATATCCTTAAAATCTGGATTGCAATGACAGCATTTGGGAACTATGCCTAAGGGTTTAATTTTTACATTTATCCACTGACAATAAATCTACCTACAATATCCCTGTAACTGTTATGATTACAGTATTTCACTAAATAATTTAATTTGCTGAACCTTCTGTAAAAAGAAATATTAAGATGCTGTAATTCCCAGATGCAGCAAATTTGTTAGCTAGTGGGCAAAACCATGTGCACTGCAGGGATGGGGGGGGGCAGATATAACATTTGCAGAGAGATTTAGGTGGGTTATATTGTTTGTGTGCAGGGTAAATACTGGCTGTTTTGTTTTTACACTGCAATTTAGATTTCAGTTTGAACACACCGCACCAAAATCTAACTCTCTCTGCACATATTATACACCCCCCCCCCCTGCAGTGTACATGGTTTTAGCTAATAAATTTGCTGCTGTGATCAGATCTGAGTTAAGCCCTATGTATTTGGCACTGGCAAAGGGTTAGAGGCCTTGCTGTAGAGCTCACACCTTTCTTATCATGCATTGTAATATTTCCTATGTCCTGATGTTGTGCTCTCTGCTCCATCCAAGTAAACAGCAATGTAGCATGGCTATCAAAGAGCGTGAAGATTGCAGATTTCCTGTGATTAATGCTAAAGAATGCTATTATAGAGGCTGCTGCTTTAATTCAAGTGTCACTGGGGTTAAATGGTGTTTTTACCTTAAAAACACAGGTAGAGTATACAGTAGAGTGGGAGCATGTAGTGCTATTGATTACAGATTTGATGGAGCTTAAACATGGATAAGGTCCATAGCTATAAGAGTTTATCTTGTGTATCCTTTATTCTTAGTCAAGGTCAGATAAGATTAGAAAATACCATTTAAGTGGAAATTTCCTGTTAGCTGTTTTAGCTAAATTGCACCAGTTAAAAAAAAAAAAAAAAAAAAAACTAAGCTGCTGTAATTCCTGGATGTTTCCTTACTGCATCAACAGGAAGTGACAAGAAACAATGTAATGTGGAACCGTACAGCAGAAGGGATTGCGGCTACCCCACAATAAGTGCAGCGGAATGTAAGAAGAGGAATTGTTGCTTTGACTGCAGCATTCCCGGGGTTAACTGGTGTTTCTTCAAGTCACAAGGTATGGAGCTGCTGTATAGTTACTCGCAAGTCAGTAGTTGTATGATGCTCACACCTGTTAAGCTGGATACACACAGAATGCCCTACACAGGGGGTGAAATGAGCGCCCCCCCACCCCCCGTACGCTCAGCACACATCACGCTGTGCTGAGCGGGGGGAGAGATGTGTGCTGAGCAGTTCGCTCAGCACACATCTCTCCCCAAAATCGGGCCGTGAATACGGACCTTTAAACTGGATCCACACTTAGATTATCTGTCCAATTTTTTTTTTCTAGTTGAAACAAAATTATGCTAATATGTGGCAGCAAATGACAATTGACCATTTGCTCACAAACACTGGAAAACATCCAAAAATGGTCATTTAGATAAATTGGTTAAATCCATTTCATTTAGCTAATTTATCCAAACTACCTTTATTGTATCTTTGTGGGTGAATGATGTGTGGGTCAGTGTTGAGGGTGGTGGAGGAGATGGGTAATAGGCACAGCAGGGTGTGGACAGTCAAATAGTGTGCTTAGAGGTTCAGAGTCATTGTATGAGACTCTGGCAACAGTGACTTGATGAGTCTGGTGTCCATAGGGTGGGACGCACTAACCTTTTTATGCTATTGAAATAGTTCTCCTCCTGACCGACGCAGTTCCTTGCTCCGAGGTTGGTGTATTGTCCTGTTGCAGCGCCTCTCCACTGTGGTCACAGTGAGCTGTGTGGTGTTGCTGGCGCATGCCAATCTCCCCCCAACCTCCCTCTGGCATTTCAGACCTACGGACGCATGATGGGATCTTGTATGATATGCGCGTGTGCTGTAGAGATGAAAGTGGCGGTGAGGAGGCAGATCGTGAAATGGGGAAACTTTGTGGACTGTTAGCGAAGGGGAGCACTGGGCAATCTGAGTTGCAAAGAGGGCAGCAGAAGAGGTTATTGCATGTGCACTGGTGACAGGTCCATCCTTGGTGGCTAGCCTCAGTGGTAAAGGGGTACATGAGCTAGTGTCCCTTGGTCAGCCATGTACCATGGCCACCTCCCTACCTCCTATATATTCTCCCTAATCTGTCACTTTGTTACGGTCTGCTGCTGGCACTGGTGTATCGTCCTGCAGATGCCATCTCCGCCCATTGCTGTGACTTCCCCCAGAGTTAGCCACACAGAGTGACAGATCTGGGAAAATATATAGGAGATCATTACTTTCACTTGCAGCCTACCTTATTTTTTGCAGCCTAGCATGCTCCTGACCCCTTCTCTCACTAATACTTATACAACATTCATGAACTCATCTTAAGGTTTCTTTATTATTCAGTCACACTGTATTGGATCCAAACCATTTCCTGTGGCATTGCAGTCAAACAATTGAGCTATTTACCCTTGCATAGAAAGGTATAATCTAAGCTAGAGAATTCTATTTGGAGCTCACCTTGTACTTTGTGAAGAAATAATCAGCATTGTGGCTGAGCAGATATATGGAGTGTGTGGCTGCACACTGCATTGATCTGCTGAGTTGCAATGCTAATAATATTTTTTTGCAAAGTACCAATAGCTTCATATAATGTTCACAATTTTTATGCAGGATCAAGTAGCTCAATGGATAGGGTGTTTGATTAGAATTCAACAGGTTATAGGTTTGAATCCTGGGTATTGTAGTTTGAGGTGTTATTTAATAAAGTGTGTTTATATATTAGTCACACATGGCTTACTTGTACAAATGGCATGTCACCAGTTAGTGCTGACTGCTGATATGCCATTTGCACAAGCAAGCCATGTGTGACTGTATATGCATTTAAGGAGGGCCCCCCGGCAATACCACAAACCATTGAGTGTCAAGTATACTAGATATATCTTCATATCTCATGTGCTTTCTCTGAGACCAATCTTGTTATGCCCCTTCCCCACGAGGCATGCGCCTTTTGTCCATATTGCAAAAATAGTGGGGGGGGGGGGGGGGCATATAATTCTTTGTCACAGGGCACTAAAAAGTCTAGTTATGGCTCTGGTATGCATTATGTAATCTGGCAGACCATCTCTCCAACACTGGCTGATTGGAATAGAAATCCGGTTATCTATGTGAGCAAATGACCATCAACGATTTACTCTCAAACACTAGAAAATGGACAAAAATGGTCCCCTAAACAAATTGGTTAAATTTTGGGTTTAACCAATTTGTGTAATGACCATTTTTGACCACTTTTCTAGCGTTTGGGAGCAAATGGTTAATCGACATTTGCTCCTATACATTACCAGATTTTTATTCCATCCATCCAGACTGGATAGATAGCCTGACAGATAATTGTGTAGTGTACGCCCAGGATAACTGTCAGTTATGCTTTCTTTTATGATGGCACACAAATGGGTGGGCAGATCCAGGGCAAGCACTGCCCACTCATGCATAGTTGTCAACTGATGTGAAGTTCCAGGGGGCAATCTCAGTTATAAATAAAAGTATCTGGAAATTGTCCCTAGTTTAATTAAAAAAAAAAAATAAATTGATCAACTCCATTTATTTAGTATGATATCCCAGGTGATAGGATGCCGGCAGTCAGAATAACATGCTTTATTAAATAACACATCTCAAAGTACAATACCCAGGTTTCAAACCTATAACCTGTTGAATTCTAATCAAACACCCTACCCATTGAGCTATTTGATCCTGCATAAAAATTGTGAACATTATATGAAGCTATTGGTACTTTGAAAAAAAAAAGTACCAGCATTGCAACGCAGCAGATCCATGCAGTTTGCAGCCACACACTACATGTATCTGCTCAGCCACAATGCTGATTATTTCTTCACAAAGTACAAGGTGAGCTCCAAATAGAATTCTCTATCTTAGAATTATACCTTTCTATGCCAAACCTAGAAGTCGGGCCCCCCACCCTGGGATCCCCCAGAGGGAGGCCCGCCCCGTCATGCGGCAGGCTTGTCCGTTTTGGAAGCAGGCTGACGGGCAGCCCAGGCTTGCTTCAGTCTGGGCTTGGCAGGTCTGGAAGCATGAGCTTGCTTTGGGTATGCCTGACCATGGGTACGCTTTACCTGGAGGATGAAAGGGCCAAGGAAAAGTACTTTTAGCCTTCTGCGTGGTAGGAGTCATACTAGGTAGGCAAGTTGTTTTAGCAGTAGCCAGATCAGCTACAATCTTATTGAGGTCTTCTCCAAAGAGAGTGTCTCCCTTGAAAGGAAGCACCTCCAGGGTTTTCTTGGAATCCATATCCACCGACCAGGATCTCAACCAGCTGTATAAAGTATTACCTTGGAACTGGCTCTCCACTCCCCATTATCTGGTTATCATGACTTCCTCCGCCAGTTTCCAGACTCGCTTGCTGAAGCTCGGCCACTTCTTCCTAGCAGCAGGCTCCTGGATCACTGGGCAGCAGAGGTGCTTGGGAGCCGGATGGGGGAGGAGCAATAAGGCATGAAGCCTTTGGCACCCACACACCCCCACACACACCCACACCCACACCCACACACACACACCAAAAAAGAACATATCCCAGTTTAACATAACGCTATGTGGTGCAAGGTATGGAGCTGGTCACTAGTATCAGACCTCTGACATTTGCCTTTTCACCCATATTGCATACTTTTTCTTGCAGGTTGTGTCTTAATTCAAGAAGTGTTCTAAGTACTTCAGCTTAGTATCTTTACTGACCCCTCTTTACCCCACACTACATAACTGACCCCTCTATACCCTACACTACATCACTGACCTTTCTATAACCTTCACTGCATTACTGACCACTCTTTACAGTACACTGACCTCTATATACCTGCTAGTACATCCCTGATGCCTATATTCCCTACGCTACATCCCTGACACATCTATTCCCTACGCCACATCCCTGATGCCTCTATTCCCTACGCCACATCCCTGATGCCTCTATTCCCTACGCCACATCCCTGACGCCTCTATTCCCTACGCCACATCCCTGACGCCTCTATTCCCTACGCCACATCCCTGACGCCTCTATTTCCTACGCCACATCCCTGACGCCTCTATTTCCTACGCCACATCCATGACGCCTCTATTCCCTACGCCACATCCATGACGCCTCTATTCCCTACGCCACATCCCTGACGCCTCTATTCCCTACGCCACATCCCTGACGCCTCTATTCCCTACGCCACATCCCTGACGCCTCTATTCCCTACGCTACATCCCTGACGCCTCTATTCCCTACGCTACATCCCTGACGCCTCTATTCCCTACGCTACATCCCTGATGCCTCTATACAGTACAATGCATTACTGATCCCTCTAGATTATACATCCTCATTACATCAGAGAGTTAGTGAAACACTGGAAAAAATAAGGGTATAAGTGGACTACAGAAACTGATGCTCTAAACAAAGGAGAGAGAGAGAGAGAGAGTAAAGCACAAGGGAAAGTGGGCAATTGGAACACCATAGAGAGAGGAGAGATAGAAATGCCTGAAAAAGTAAAGGGGGTTGGGTATGGCATCCGGCGCTCGGGATTCCAGAGGTCACATGATCCCCAATCCTAATACTAACCCTCTGGGGGGGTGGCGGATAGGGCTAACCCTCAGGGGGTGGCAGCTAGGGCTACCCCCCCCCCCCCTCCTAGTGCCTTCCCTTACACCACCTCCCCTGGTCCGACTCCTAACCCTCCCTCCAATACTCACCTTCGGGATGTTGGCTGTCTGTGTGCCGGCACCAGTCTCCCAAGTGGTGTCAGGATTCCAACATCGGTCAAATGACCGCCGGTATACCGTCTGCCAGGATGGTAAATGTATCCTGAGGACAGGTAGTGAGTGTGGAGGGATAGGTGGTTCAGTAAAATGTAACGGCTCAAACTGCGATCATTCACTGATAAATTGATTTATAGCTCTCCCTTTTTAACCATTGCAATTATAAAAGCAATGTTTTTTAAACTTTTAAATAAAGCTTGTTAGCATCCCCAGCACACTGTATATGCTGGGAGATGTAGTTATCAATATGAAAACATTTAATTACTGTATGAACTCTAATCCCCCAACTGAAACCTGGATGGTGCTCCTGGCAAGTGACATCCTGGCCAAGGGGTAGATACGCCCCTGAGGGTCAGGGCCAGCAACAGAAATCTTGGGCCCCAGTACACTGATATCTCTGGGGCCCCCTTAAGCCCCCCTTAACTTGGCAGAGGGATCTTTTTAAAAAAAATGGAGCCTTTGACTCGGACAGTCAGTGAGGCCGGCAGGTGGTTTTCATACTGGGCTATCCAGCTCTTCGGTGGCGGTGGCAGGGACATTCAGAAAAGGGCCAGCACAGCAACATGCATAATAATGGCAATACAGTATGGACCACAGGGACTGGACAAAGTGATGGGGTAAAAGGAGGGGGGAGGGTTTAGTTGGCCTGTTGACACTGCAGCATACTTACGACTGCAAGGGATATAGGACTCTTGAGTTCACGGGCCAATTTCATGGCAGTCTCGGATAGGAGGGCATTGTGGATTCACCAAGGGAATGCTGATGCTGACTCCAAGAAGAAAGGGAGTCTCTTCCCTATGAAGGTGAAGCCTTGTTTGGCGACGGCCTAGTTAATTTGATCTCGGCAGCTCCCGCAGGTAAGTCAACCTTCTTGCCCTATGTTCCCTCTCAACGGATGAAGACGCATCATTATCTACCGCAGTCATTTTGGCCCAATAGATATGCAAGAAGTTAAGATTCCCCTTTCTTTGCAGGTAGAGGAAGGAGAAGGAAGAGGTCTGTAGCCTCTTCAAGATCGCAGGAGCAGAGATTGTCCTCTGCTTCTGCCAAATCCACTGCATGACGCTGGGGCTTTCTTGCAGGAGCCAACACCAGTGGGGGCACGTCTAAAACTCTTCAGTCAGTTCTGGATTCATTCGGACCTGGACTCGTGGGTTTTACAAATAGTGTCCCAAGGGTACAAACTGGGGTTTCAAGACGTTCCCCCTCACCGATTGTTCAAATTGGCCTTAGTCAGCAGGGAGAAGGTTTTTATTCAAGCCTCTTCGTGGTCCCGAAGCCGGACGGCTCAGTCAGACCAATCTAAAATCTGAAATCCCTCAATTTCTTCCTAAAGAAATTCAATTTCAAGATGGAATCTCTCAGGGTAGTGATCTCCAGTCCGGAGGAAAGAGATTTCATGGTTTTGGTAGACATAAAGGATGCCTACTAAATGTTCCTATTTAGCCACTGCATCAAGCTACCTAAGGTTTGCAATTCAGGATTGTCATTACCAATTTCAGACATTGCCGTTTGGTCTGTCCACGGCTCCGAGGATTTTCACCAGGGTGATGGCGGAAATTATGGTTCTCCTTCGCAAGCAAGGAGTCACAATTATCCCGTACTTGGATGATCTCCTGATAAAGGCGAGATCCAGGGACCAGTTGGTGCAAAACATTGCAGTCTCCCTGACAGTTCTTCAACAACATGGTTGGCTCCTACACTTGCCAAAATCGCAGTTGGTCCCAATGACGCGGTAGTTGTTTTTGGGAGTCATACTAGACACAGAAGAGGTTTTCTTCCAGGGGAAAGGCTATGGAGATCCAGAGTCTGGTCAAACAAATTCTGAAACCAGCAAGAGTGTTAATCCATCAATGCATTTGGTTGCTGGGGAAGATGGTTGTGGCCTACGAGCCCATTCAGTTTGGCAGGTTCCATGCCAGAGTGTTCCAGTGGGACCTGTAGGACAAGTGGTCCGGATACCACCTACACATGCACCGGAGGATAATCCTGTCTTCCAAGACCAGAATCTCACTCCATTGGTGGCTGCACAGTTCTCACCTCCTAGAGGGGCGATGGTTCGGGATCCAGCACTGGATCCTAGGGACCACAGATGCAACCCTCCGAGGCTGGGGAGCAGTCACACAGGGGGAAAACGTCCAAGGAAGATGGTCAAGTCAGGAAAGTTGTCTCCACATAAATGTTCTGGAGTTAAGGGCCATTTAATAACTGCAGATACAGTACACACTGGGACGGGTGCCCAGCATCCTCTACAGACTAAGAGAAAAGGATTTACCGGTAGGTATTAAAATCCTAGTTTCTCTAACGTCCTAGAGGATGCTGGGGACTCCGTAAGGACCATGGGGATAGACGGGCTCCGCAGAGTTCATGATCTTCACTGAGGTAACGCACAGCACTGCAGCTGTGCGCCATTGCTCCCATACACCTCACATACTCCGGTCACTGTAAGGGCGCAGGGCGCAGGGGGGGCACCCTGGGCAGCAATATAAACCTCTTTTTGGCAAAAATATAACATATAAACAGCTGGGCACTGTATATATGTATGAGCCCCCGCCAATTTTACAGTTTAAGCGGGACAGAAGCCCGCCGCCGAGGGGGCGGGGCTTCTCCCTCAGCACTCACCAGCGCCATTTTTTCTCCACAGCACCGCTGAGAGGAAGCTCCCCGGACTCTCCCCTGCTTATACCACGGTAGAGAAGATGGTTGAAAAGAGGGGGGGGGGGCAAAAAATTCGGCGCAAATTACATACAGCAGCGCTACTGGACAAACATTAAGTTACTGTGTTATTCCTGGGTTATATAGCGCTGGGGTGTGTGCTGGCATACTCTCTCTCTGTCTCTCCAAAGGGCCTTGTGGGGAAACTGTCTTCAGAAAAAGCATTCCCTGTGTGTGTGGTGTGTCGGTACACGTGTGTCGACATGTCTGAGGAAGAAGGCTATATTAGAGAGGAGCGGGAGCAAATGAATGTGGTGTCCTCGCTGACACCTGATTGGATGGATATGTGGAATGCTTTAAATGCTAGTGTAAACTCATTGTACAAAAGATTAGTCAAGGCTGAAGCTTTGGGACAGTCAGGGTCTCAACCCATGCCTGATCCTATGTTGCAGGGACTGTCAGGGTATCATAAGCGCCCACTATCCCAGATTGTTGACACAGATACCGACATGGATTCTGACTCCAGTGTCGATTACGATGATGCAAAGTTACAGCCAAAATTGTCAAAATCCATTCGATATATGATTATGGCAATAAAATAAGAATTTACTTACCGATAATTCTATTTCTCGTAGTCCGTAGTGGATGCTGGGGACTCCGTCAGGACCATGGGGAATAGCGGCTCCGCAGGAGACAGGGCACAAAAGTAAAAGCTTTAGGATCAGGTGGTGTGCACTGGCTCCTCCCCCTATGACCCTCCTCCAAGCCTCAGTTAGGATACTGTGCCCGGACGAGCGTACACAATAAGGAAGGATTTTGAATCCCGGGTAAGACTCATACCAGCCACACCAATCACACTGTACAACTTGTGATCTGAACCCAGTAAACAGCATGATAACAGAGGAGCCTCTGAAAAGATGGCTCACAACAATAATAACCCGATTTTTGTAACAATAACTATGTACAAGTATTGCAGACAATCCGCACTTGGGATGGGCGCCCAGCATCCACTACGGACTACGAGAAATAGAATTATCGGTAAGTAAATTCTTATTTTCTCTGACGTCCTAAGTGGATGCTGGGGACTCCGT